>NW_024088993.1:0-6056 GCF_014356525.2 Nilaparvata lugens | reverse complement strand
TGATCTAATACTCGACTCAGTGCTGACAGATGGCACAAGTACGAGCCTGAGGAGGGCTCTACTGGAGCAACGACAGCGGATTGTTGCGATGCTCCCCGTTCTGGATATGGGGAGGAGGCGCTTCGTCGAAGAGCGAAGGCCAGCACCAGTTAGCGAGGAGGCAGAGCCTGCACTGGTGAGGCCGGAGATGCGGAGGGGCATTATAACATGCCTAGGCATGTGTTGAGGTCACTACCAGGTCAGCGGTGCCTGCTACATCCTGTATGGACCCGGGTGCCGTGTGTGACAAGGTTCGAGGGTGGCGGCTCTCATATGATGGGAGTGGAGATGCTCCAAGTTTTATGGAGCGGCTCGAGGAGCTGCAACAAGCATATGGCTTGTCTGGCAGACAGTTATTTCCAGCGCTACCTGAAATGTTAGCGGGGAAATGTTCCTTATGGATGAGGAATAGGAGAGAACAGTGGAGACACTGGGACGATTTCCTGAGAGACTTTCGGTCTCGTTACTATCCACCTACTTATGTGGAGGATCTTGAGAATGAAATTCTCGAAAGGCGGCAGAAAGAAGGCGAGCTCATAGACGACTATGTTGAGGAGCTGCTAACGCTGATGAGGAGAAGAGGTGGTTTTTCAGAGAGTAGCCAGGTACAGAGATTGTACAAAAATCTTTCACCACGCTACAAGCTCTACATCAGGGAGGCTGAAGTGTACACCACCGACGACTTGCTACACTTAGCGAGGCAATACGAACGAATTAAATTCGAGGAGAAGAGTGCTCAACAGAGACAACGAGCTGTGAAGCAGGAGGAGGTGAGGAAGCAGACCAAGCCTCGACAGGAGACGACTACTACACAGCGCCGGAGTGAACAGCCTACAGAAGGACCCTTGTGTTGGCAGTGCAAGAAGGTGGGACACTGGAGATCAGAGTGTCGGAGGTTTCACTCTGCTCAAAGTGCGGGAAGCCACGACCAAATTGTTCCTGTGAGAGAGAGAGCAGAAGAAGACTTCTGATAAAACAGCTGGGGTTAAAACAAGGCTTCAAATCCAGCTAGAGCCAGAGCTCCAGGATGACAACCGTCTTTTCACTACAGTGGAAATAGGAGACAGACAGTATAGTGCTCTTCTCGACACCGGAGCAGAGTCCAACTATATTAGCTCTAAAGCTTTTAATAGTTTGGAAGCAGTGGAACGAGAGCCTGTGCAGCGTGGCGCTGTAATGGCTAACGGAGCAGCTGCACGTCTGCGAGGTGGGGTTATAACCAACCTGAAAATTGGCAGAATATCCCTATCAACAACACTCACAATAATGGATGGGCTTTCTCCAGATATTCTGCTTGGTATGGAGTTTCTTCGAGAGCACCGGGTGAGAATAGACCCCTATTCCCGGTCAGTGGAATGGGATCCTCATCTCGTCAAAAAGCACATTGGAGACGATATTTCCACTCCAAAAGTGGGAAAAGGAGCAGTCAACTCGAGGCTGGCTACTGTTAAAACCCAGCCTGACATAGGGAGGCCAAGGAAGCCACCTGGAATTATTCATGTGAAGAAGCAGGAGAAGAAGAAATTTCCTCAAGTCCAGAAACACGTAGGAGCCGTGTGGAAGACTGGAAAAGAGGAATTTCTTTCTCAGAAAATTTCTCCAGCCCGTGGAAAGTTCATTTGCTGGCACTGTAAACGAGCTGGGCACTGGAGGTACAACTGTCCGGAAAAGCTGTACCGGAGGCGGAAGAATGAGGATAATTTTCAGCAAGGAGCTGGAGATAATCGTCGAGCAGTGCAGTCTAGAAGACTGCCGGTGCTGGAAACTACACTCAAAGTAGTTTCAGATGTTGGAGACAAGAATTATAATGCCAACCGGTATTATAATTGGAAAAAGAGGACAAGGAAGGTGAACTCTGGACAGCTAGTCGACAGGAAGGAGTGTCACCTGTCCTCGGGTGCTAATCAGCTTGCCGCGAAGTTAGCGCCGGAATTTTCTGGCCCCTATGAGGTCAAGGAAATATTGAGTGCCGGTAAGAGGTTTACTGTGCACGAGAAGGGCACCAAGCTCCAGCCACACCTGCCCGAGGATGAGGAAGAGGATGGTGATGGAGCAGTTGCGGAAAAGGTGGACGGAATTCGAGCGGATGGACAGCAGGAGGCCGAGCGAGTCTATAGAGGGTCGCTGCCTATCCGGAGGATGGGATACCAGAGAGGTGTCACGCGCCGCCAATAAGGAGGTAAGAGGCGAGAAGGGGTGAATATCATAGAAGTTCAATCATATTACAGCTTTAGAGCTATTTCTGATTCATAAATTATCCCATTTAAAATGAGGAAATTAAATTTTGTTGTCAAAGACAAAATTGCATAGAAATTGAAGAAAATTAATTCAGAATTATTAGCCGAATTTTGAAGATTAATAGCATTAGCACGATTCGAAAAATAATGAAAATATTAAAAAACTGACATATTATTGTTATTGAAAGAAATTGGTCAATAGTTTTTCAAAAGGAAACAGCATATTCCGTTTAATTTTTCCTATAAAATAGAGTTCCACTTAAACTGAATGGCAACTCAACCATTACAGTTTAATTATTATAATCAGTCATAAAGCACTGGCTGGATTAAATGGAAAAAAAATATTATTGACAAATCAATACGTTTCTTTTGATCTGAAGGCAATCCCAATAATTTCAGATTGAAATTTATCTACAATATTAAGATGTGACCAAGCAAGGATAATCAAGAAAATTTTCTACAGTCTATGACTAGTTAATAACAGCTAAAATCGATTCCAACTAGACTAAATTTTCTTAATCGGTATGTTACCGATATTGTTGTAACCAGGTACAGGTTAACAAACAAAACTTGCAGTAGCTTGTTTTCTACTTGCCATAAATAGTTGATGGCGAAATGAGTGGATAGAGAATATTAGAAGATATTATAGATCGGTGTGATCCGGATAATATTGTAACCATGGTTATAATAATTGAAATCATTTAATGAAGCTGGTGGTAATTGCTTTAATCCGTGTAAAGTGTTACGATGCAGTTGATTAACAGACGTTATTATACTGTGGGATAAAAGTGAATTACGTTGCAATTAATCATTCATGTGGAATGAATAAATTGCGTTTGATTGTGAGTCGAGATGTACTACAATCGGGGGTTTTTAGCTTCAGATTATGATTAACATTTTCTAATATTTCACTTGAAAATAAAGTCGGAGGACTCACTATAAATTGGAATAAAATAATTATTATTTCAATTGGAATTATTAATTCTATGTTGGATCGAAAAGTGGTTTGTGCTGTGCTGTGCAGATAAGATAAACGTTATCTCAACTGGCTAACTGCTATCGCCAAGCTTCTAGTCTATAGAAGAGAATTACTTCTCCTTTTCAATAACAATTTATAAAATTGAATTCATGAGAATTCTAGTTTTTCCAGATATTCTACTGTTATTGAGTCAGTCTGAGTTTGATCGTGCTATTGATAGTTTTGGAATTAAATCACGTCTCGAGAGTGAATCTAATTTTTACTCAGCCTACCATCTTGAGTTATTATTGACGGTGCATTAATTCATTCAATTATTACTATTTGTGCTGATTGTTGTGATTATTTTTCGGAAAATCAATACTTCCAGAGTATGAATTAATTAACAGCTGTTGTGTCATTATACACGCCTTGTGTGAATAATTACTTTGAAAAAGTAAATTAAGATTTATTTCGGGGTGAAATAAGTCTTGAAGTGAGAAAGAGAGATTGAGCAATAAATGTTCACTGATTGTGAATTAATTAGTAGATTTTGTCTGTTATAATAAACACATTGTCATTTATATCCAATGGATGGTTACTTTGCATAAGTAAATCATGTGATTGATTTCATTATTGAAATGAACAGTGAGAAGTGGAATATTGAGTTGGAATTTATAGTTCCGATTTTATTATTGTGATATAGTGAGAAGGCTGAGATCCTCATAACAGATCGAAAATGAATTATTTCGACCACATTTAATTGTGATATAAAATCGAAATATGTGGTGTAACATCACAACTAGTGGCTTCATGTCAACCATATAATTCAGTATTCTTCATCATATTATCATCTCTCATATTTTATTGTGAACAATAAGTTGCTGATACACTGAACTAACTGAGAGTATCCATCACTCTGACACTTGGTAATTTTCCTGAACTCCAATTCGCCTCTATCAACTTCTGCCTCCTGTGAAGTGTTACATTGTTGTGTATCACATTTCTTCTTGAGGATGGGGACTGCAACTTGAGTCTACCTCCTCGACGAGCTCCTGGAATTATTGGAGCTGTATCTCAGCTGACTATTGTTGAGACCACGACGAGTTCCTGGTCGTGTTGGGGATTCATCCCAGCTGTCTGACGCTGGAAGTTTAGGCAGTGCGAGAGCACGGCCATGCAGGGCGAAAGCCCGGCACATGCAGTGCGAGAGCACGGCGAAGCTGGGCAGTGCGAAAGCACGGCATCCTTTTTGCAGTGCGAAAGCACCACGTCCTTATTTTTGCAGTGCGACAGCACAGCATCTCATTGCAGTGCGGAAGCACGGCGTTCCCTTGCAATGCTACTCAGGTTCTCAGAACCGGTCTGAGGTGTGGTTCACCTCGTTTCCTTTTTGTATTTTGTGTTACCCTCCCCCCCTGGCAGTGCGAGAGCACCGCGACTCTCATCTGCAGTGCGGAAGCACGGCATCCTTTTTGCAGTGCGAAAGCACCGCGTCCTTTTTTGCAGTGCGAAGCACGGCGTCCCCCATTGCAGTGCGGAAGCACGGCGTTCCTTGCAATGCTACTCAGGTTCTCAGAACCGGTCTGAGGTGTGGTTCACCTCGTTTTCTTTTTGTATTTTGTGTTACCCTCCCCCCCTGGCAGTGCGAGAGCACCGCGACTCTCATCTGCAGTGCGGAAGCACGGCATCCTTTTTGCAGTGCGAAAGCACCGCGTCCTTATTTTTGCAGTGCGACAGCACGGCGTTTCCTTGCAGTGCGGAAGCACGGCGTCCCCCCCCTTGCAGTGCGGAAGCACGGCGTCCCAGCAGTGCGAAAGCACCGCGTCCTTTTTTTTTTGCAGTGCGAAAGCACGGCGCTTCTTTGCAGTGCGATAGCACAGCGTTTTTTTTTGCAGTGCGAAAGCTCGGCGTCCCACATCGCAGTGCGAAAGCACGGCCACCCCCATTGCAGTGCAGAAGCACGGCGGTCTGTTACAGTGTGCAAACACGGCGTCCCCCATTGCAGTGCGGAAGCACGGCGGTCTCTTGCAGTGTGCAAACACGGCGTCCCCCATTGCAGTGCGGAAGCACGGCGGTCTCTCGCAGTGCGCAAGCACGGCGTCCCCCATTGCAGTGCAGAAGTAAGGCGGTTTCTTGCAGTGTGCAAACACGGCGTCTCAACGCAGTGCGAAAGCACGGCACAGATCTTCAAGATCTTCTCTGAAGCTAGGCCTAGAATCCGGCCAGATAGCTTGCTCATTTCTTTGGATGGTGCCGACGCACCACCACCGGTTGGCAAGGAGTCAACCTGGCGCCCAGTTTGTGTTCGGTCTATGATGACCGGCGGAGAGGCGGCCGAATGTACTCAGGCATTTGAGACATTCTGTCTGCCGTTTACCCCTTCCATCCTCACCCCCCCTCTCCTCCCCCTCTCTTTTTCCCCCCTTCCCTTAGTAGGAACAGTGTGTCACGATGTATATCGTAACTAGAGAAAGGAATTGAATTTAGGGCTCATTTATTTGACGCTCGGCTATCTTCGATAGAATCTGAGGGGTCAACGTTCAAGCCAGCCATTGGCCTACCGCTCAGCGGTGCTGCGCATCCTCTCTCCCTTCCCTCTCGGTCACTGAGGGAGGCTCGAGGAGGGCTAGCAGGAGGCAGTCGAGTTCGGAGAGCCAGGTCGAGCGGTCGAGAGAGGTGAGAAGGAAGCAGCGAGCAGCTAGCAACGTCACAGTACGTCTTGTACTAAAGTGAACTCCGATTTTTTCAGCGACCGGGAGTTGTGTTGAGGCTGAAGACGATTAGCCTCCAACACAGTAAACTCCACTGCTCTACACTCGTTT
>NW_024088992.1:0-5996 GCF_014356525.2 Nilaparvata lugens | reverse complement strand
CTCTCCTCCCCCTCTCTTTCCCCCCTTCCCTTAGTAGGACAGTGTGTCACGATGTAATATCTAACTAGAGAAAGAATTGAATTTAGGGCTCATTTATTTGACGCTCGGCTATCTTCGATAGAATCTGAGGGTCAACGTTCAAGCCAGCCACTGGCCTACCGCTCAGCGTGCTGCGCATCCTCTCTCCCTTCCCCCTCTCGGCACTGAGGGAGGCTCGAGGAAGGCTAGCAGGAGTCTACATAATAAAGTACTCAATCAATCAATCAATCTCTGTCTCTCTATAATATCACTTTCTCTCTCTCAGAGGCACTATTTTTCCCAGTCGTGTGTTAATGGGAAGGATTTTTATATCCTTCTTAAAGATCGACAATTATTTGTTGAAACACCACCGATTTATGAAGTTTCATTACAATTTTATATTATCGTTATTCTAATTTCATTTTATCTTTATTCTCATTAATTATCTATACTTGTAAAATTCGTTGAATAATTAGCGTTAGCGTCATTTAATGTAAATTATGTATAAGCCGTAAATATTGTAACATACATAAATAAAGAATCTAATCTATATAATCTCCGGTTTGTGTTGATAGGAAAGATAATATAATTATATGATATCCTTTCCAGTGAGTAGACAATTATTGTTGAAACACGGCCGATTTAGGTAGTTACATTACAATATTATAATATCGATATTTAAAATTGCATTCTCTTCTTTTTGATTGATAATTTTTTTATACTTTGTAGAATTCGTTGAAAAAGAGCAATTTTTTTCATCTATTTAAATAATTAGTGTATGAGACAGAATATATTGTAGCTTATGAAGACCTCTAATCTGATATCTCTCACTCTCTCTCGTAATTACTGAAAGTGATTACCCTGACTTTCAGCGTACTCCATTTTATTAATCAATGATTTGATCTTATCTACCTATATATTATTTTACTTTATTAATTTTCTGTTTTTTTTTCTCTCTATATTCATATTAATTAATTAATACTTTTACAATATTTCCATTTATAAATAAATCCTTAGTGAATTGATGAAATTAACGTTTTGATAGAGAGTTAGTGGAAGGATATTTTGAATATCTTTCCGAAGATGGACATTGATATGTCCAAAGCTCCGCCAATTTATGTAGATGCATAACAATATTATCTATAGTTATAATAAATTGCTTTATCCTACAGTTACTTTGAAAGTGGCCATTGCTGCACTGATTACAGAACGCAAAGAATCACTTTCGCTCTAGTGCGGGAAAACTTTTTCCTGCACTCCAGATTTGCAACATGGCAACGCAAAATAGTTAGTAGGTTATATGGAGCCCAGTGCAGCAAAATAAAAATAAAGTTGGTAACTGTGACTGGTGCACGTTATAAGAATCTTGATGGGGTGGACAACAGTGGATGACAGCAGTTGACAGCACACAGCCGCCCCGCCATTCAAACACTACTACATTATTCTATTTTTATTATTTAATAAATTACACAGATTTACATTTGATGATTTCAGGCAATTTTACCCATAATTACCCACTTTTCATATTCAATGGTAACTGTAGGAAAAATTAATGTGAAATACGTGTGCAAAGTTCCTCTGCTGCACTCAAGAACCCATTCCGCCCTCGCCTACGGCTCGGGCGTAAACGTTTCTTTCGGTGCAGCAAACTGTCACTTTGCGCACTAGTTGCACAAATAACTATTTTCATATCATATACAGTTGAATAATAATTTTCTTAGTCTATATTATGTAAATTCATCTATAATTTTGCTGTATTATAAGCTATTGTATATAAGTGTATAAGCCAGTATATATTTTTGTAATCTACATGAATAAAGTACTCAATCAATCTCTCTCATTCTCTCTCTCTCTCTCTCTCTCTCTCTCTCGTAAGAGATTCACTACATCTGTCAGCATAGCTTGGATGGGAAGCGTCACAAGCGGATTACTGTCAACTACTGTCTTTTATAACTGTTTTGTTGGAGTGATAGTGTATGAACGGCACAGTATGAGAGACTACCAGCCTCACATTGCTTCAGGAAAAATAACTACTAGGACTATCAGAATGAGTTTGGAGCTCACACAATCACAAATTTGTAACATAAATGCCCTATACCATGCGATATCTTCTCTTGTTATATTTTCTCTATTACATTATTAACAAAAATAAAGTTATTGACAATATAAAAGAACTTCGAAAACGTTGGAAGGTTAGAAAGAGAATGAAAATAAGCGCGAATTACGAAAGGAAATGTGACTTGAAATAGGAAGAGAATTGAGAAGAGAATAAAAATGTCTAGTAGGGAAAACATTGCCTGGCAACTAGGGATTCTTTCCCTTTTTCCATCAGCAGGCAACAAATGAGATGCAATAGCAGCCATATTATTGTCCGCGTCTCTTGTCTTATTGTCCTTGTCTATTGTCCTTTGAGTGCAATTTCGAACACTGCAGCAGTCGCCATTTTTCTCTTTTCTTTGTTCCATTTTCCTTTATTTTCCTGCTGTCCAATTTTCTCGTTGCAATTCAGATCGAAATTGAAAATTACCCAGTGAAACCCAACAATTCAAATGGAACAAAACACAACAGAGAACAGAACACAAGGAAGTAAAAAGAAAACGAATCATTACAGCATATTATTGTTGTGATATATGTTTTTTGGGTCTTTCTGTGTCCATGGAAGGTCGATATCTACAAACAATATCGATATATTCCTTGTTTCGTTTTCCCTGTGCATTTTCGGTTTGTGCGTAAATTTCCGCAGTCGACGAGACAAGCATTGTTGATATTCAATTGTCCAAATTTCAAGTGTGCTAAAACAGCTGATCAAATAAGTCTTCATTATTGAGTTTATTGACTGAACGAAGTGAGGTCTTGAGCTGCGTACACATATACACGCTTCCAACCCGCACCGAGCACGCTCCGCCCTCGTACCTCCCTCGTTCCTCCATCGAACCACAGTCGCTCCGCCCACGCACCCACAATGAACGTTACGGAAGATGTTAGATCTTCTCGCGTTCCCCGGTCGAGCCACTCTTGCTCCCGGTCGATCATCAATCGCTCTGCTGGAGTGACGTTCGGTTGCGGAGCAGAGCGAAATCTGTACGCACCTTTAGATTCAAGTCGACGGTTTGTCATTTCTCTTAATGTTTAAATGTTTATATGTTGCGCATTTACGGCGAAACGCGGTAATAGATTTTCATGAATTTTGATAGGTATGTTCCTTTTTAATTGCGCGTCGACGTATATACAAGGTTTTTGAATTGTGCATTTCAAGGATAACACAAAGGAAAAGGATCTCCTTCATACGTCAATATATGGGGTAAAATCAGACTATAGAATATTATCATCATATATCAGCTGACAAGTGATTACACAGATGTGTGGAGAAGCCAGTCTATTGCGTATTCCAAGAAGTCTATAGTTTCAATCAGGTAGGTACTTGTGGATGAGAATACTGCGTGGGGTCTACTTTCACAGAGCTACTAGTTAATTGATTGTTTCTCATCATAAATTACAAAGCCAATTGCCAGGTATTGTAAGACCCATTGCATAATAACACTACATGTTTATTACGTTCACAACAAAACTATTGTATTTTTATGATTCTTTGTAGCATATTTGTAAAAATATTTCGTGATTTGGCAATAATTCATTATTCATTCATTCATTCATTAAATCTGACGGATCTAAGTTGCTCCCCTTTCATCAGAGAGGAAACTAGAAACTAATGAAAAATTTGAAGAAATCGATAAGGGAGATATTTACAGTAGAATAACCTTTCGATGGAAAAGATGGAGACTCAATGGAGTAAGAAAACTAATGAAAAATAAGTCGGATCAGGAATAAGTGATGAAGATGGGGAGAGAGATGCTATGGTAACCATTGTAACCATGGAAACCAGCTCTCATAACTTGGTCGCCATACCTCAACAGGGCTGATTCGATTATTGCCATTTGGACGGCGGCGCTGATGCGTGTTACGTGGGCGTGCGTCAGTCTGTGGGGGTTTGTATGTGTGTACAGTGACTCTAGGGAGGTCCACGTTATAACCGCAGTATTTGATCAACATTGGTGTTGCTATCCTTGTCTATCAACCTTGTATTATCTTCGTATCAACTTTGTATCATCTTTGAATCATCTTGTATCATCTTCCTATAGTGAGGTCCACGTATAACCACAGCATTTGAACAACATCGGTGTTGCTATCCTTGTCTATCATTCGACAAAGCAGTTAGCTCTATCCTTTTATAGCTCCGTAGCGTAATCATTTTAACAATTTAGAAATACAATAAATTAAGAAATTATTCATTCTAAATGATAAAAATTCATTATTCAATCATTGAAAAATATACTTTGTTGGCGAATAAAATAATTAATAATTTTAAACAAGAATTAACAGTAAATATTACATCAGATATACATCGGTGTCAGTTATCCTCAATAGAAGGCAGTGACAGGGCAAGAATCGGCAACGTTGTTCTCCTATCTTTCGTTACTGCCATTATCCTTGGACCTCACTATAAAATACAAAATAGTAAATCAACGTATCAGCTATCCTCTATAGAAGGCAGTGTCAGGGCAGAGAATCGGCAAGGCTGTCCTCCTACCACCATTATCACTTGGACCTCACTATAATATACAAATAGCAAATAATGTATAGTGAAACTGTGCTATTATACAATACTGTAAAACTATAGTTCTGTGAACAGTAGACCTCACGCAAAATTCTCATCCACAAGTACCTAATTGAAACTATAGACCTTATGGAAATACAGCAATAGACTGGCTTCTCTACACATCTGTGTAATCATTTGTCGCTATTATGATGAATAATTCTATAGTCTGATTTTTACTCTAATATTGGCCTATGAAGGAGGCTCTTTTTCCTTTTATATTATTCTTGAAATGCAAAAGTTTCAAACTTGTATTACGTCGACGCGCAATTAAAAAAGGAACATACCTGTCAAATTTCATGAAAATCTATTACCGCGTTTCGCCCGTAAATGCGCAACATGTAAATATATAAACATATAAACATTAAGAGAAATGCCAAACCGTCGACTTGAATCTTAGACCTCACTTCGCTCGGTCAAATATAAGAAACAGTAAATCAATGTATCAGCTATCCTCTATAGAAGGCAGTGTCAGGGCAGAATCGGCAACGATGTTCTCCTATCTTCCGCTACTGTCATTATCACTTGGGCCTCACTATAATATATTATACAAAAAGCAAATAATGTATAGTAGAACTGTGCTATTACACAATACTGTAAACAAATAGTATAATTTGCCAAAAAAAAATCGTTCGACTGATTCATTGTCAATATTGTAGAAACCGTTCCATAATTGAATAAAAACACAAATATGTTGTCAAATTTCTACACAGTTTTATTCGGTACACGATCACAGCTTTAGTCAATAAACTGTGTACATAAATTTTGACAATATCTGTGTGTTTTTATTAAAAAAAATCGTATTATATTGAGCTAGTAGATCTTCTCAACAATATCGAGTTTTGAGCTTCAGAATCACTACCTGATTGTTCGGAACCTACCTAAAACTTGAATTCCACACGTCCCTCGAATAAGTATTGATTCAACTAATGAATTTTAAACTACCTATCAAATTATTTCATTTTCACTGGAGTATAAATTAGAAAACCTTCCTACATACATATTTATTATCAGCCATTGTTGAAAGATCCATCTTTAAAAAGCAGAATTAACAACATTGTCAAGGATTTTCGGGAGTTTCCTGGTTTTTGAATTCCGTAATGTGCTGTAAAGCATTGATCACAGGAATCCTTTTGTTGTGGATCCAAATAATAAAGCAGTGTCTGTTCTGAAATGTTGCTAGCGTACCTTATTATCACTATCTCTCAATAGTATTCTATGAAGGTGTGTCAGTTATTCATATTTATCCTAGTACTAACAGGTACCCTGCTTTGCATCGCAGAAATTTTTTTTGTAAAATTCAATCTCCTTATATCCAAGAACC
>NW_024088991.1:0-4846 GCF_014356525.2 Nilaparvata lugens | reverse complement strand
TAAGAAAATTGAATTTTGCTAAATTGAAGGGGAGACTTGCATATTTTTCTCATATCTTTCTGATCAGTAGTTTTTGTAGGGTATGTGTACTATCTGCCTCAAAAAAGTGACTTTTGAAGCCCTATTGTTAGCTAACAGAAGCTGATATAGTTATTTGTATATCTAGAGAGAAAAGTACGACTTTTTCTCCCTGTTGGAAAAAGTTTGAAGCCCGAGGCGAAGCCGAGGGCAGCAATTTTCCTGAGGGAGAAAAAGTCGTACTTTTCTCCCTGTGGGAAAAAGTTTGAAGCCCGAGGCGAAGCCGAGGGCAGCAATTTTCCTGAGGGAGAAAAAGTATTTTTCGCTCGTGATGTACACAACATTTTTCCTCCATCTAAATTTTTTTATAGAAACTGCAAATTAAATCATTCTAATAACTTACGTATTGGTGACAATGTTTCTAACAACATAACCTAAAATCTAAAACCTAAAAAACGGTCGTCTGATTGGCACTGCCGATTGCGTTATCTATCGGCCAAAGTTGTAACAATTATATCAGCTGGGCAGGCTACCAAAAATGGCTGACTCCAGATCACGCGGTTCAGATTTGAACTGCAGATCAAAAATATTTGTTGGCTGGTATTTTGAATAGAATAAAAATATTTCAATCGCATAGATTATGTCCAATAGATTAGAAAAAGAAAAAAAAAAATTTTTGAAAAAAAAATATTGAATGCACAACCTTGACTGTGACATGCGGTGTTTTCTTGAGCGCACTTTCCAATCCACTTGTCAGCTCTGCAGATCGATATGCCTTGAACGGGATTCGGTTGTGTGCTTTGTGTCGGCTGCAAATTCCTGATATAATTGCAGAATGCTGTTTCCTGAGTGAGAAATGTGGTCTCCTCGGCTCCCCCTGTAGACGGATTGCTTGTTCTGGCGTCGACACCACAATATTTTGCCATGTCAAAATCATGAAGGGCCAACGATTCGATTAAGTGTGGCTCATTGTTGAGTCACTCTCTCTCCCAATCTCTCTCTCTCTATCACACACTCTTTCTCTTTCTCCCTCTCCTACCCTCTTCGCTAGGTGCTTGCTTACTGCACCGTGCAACTGAATTGAATGTGTCAATGGTTCTAGAATGCGTGATTTGCCGATAGATTTAAAACGTTCAGATTTGTATTGATTGTGTTTATTTAATATCGGGGCACCGAGCTTCGCTCGTTATTTTTATTTATTGACTAGCTGTCAGGCTCGCTTCGCTCGCCAAATCCGTCTAGCCAGAGGGCTTCGCCCCCTGGACCCCCGACTGGATCGTCCAAGAATGAGATCAGCAGGGTCGCTTCGCTCGCCTGCATTTTTCATTTGGGCATTTTTATCATATGTTAGGACGATCAGTCGGGGGTCCAGACTAAACGTTGGCTAAACGGATATGGCGAGCGAAGCGAGCCTGACGGCTAGTAATATAATATTCTCAGGAATAGTTCTGATTGAAGTACGGTAGCAGTGCCCAATCAATTTTTCCGCGATAAATGCATTTCAATCTTCAAGTTGGTGCCAACCTAACAAAGGCTAC
Source organism: Nilaparvata lugens (assembly GCF_014356525.2). NCBI lineage: Eukaryota > Metazoa > Arthropoda > Insecta > Hemiptera > Delphacidae > Nilaparvata > Nilaparvata lugens. The sequence continues at coordinate 3,290 of NW_024088991.1, read as the reverse complement.
TCAACTTAATGCCAACCTGACAAAATTATTAATCTAGTTACCAATTTACAACTCTGTTTCGAAGAGGTACTCTCTCTAGATTAGTTTCTATAATAAAATGGTATGGACATTTCAATTATAATTTCAAGATATTGGAATAAGAAGAATATACATGCTAAAAGACGAACTTTAAACCCTTAAAAACCACCCTTAGATTTAAAATATTGCCAAAAGATTTCTTAGTGCGCCTCTAAAGGGCCAACTGAACATACCTACCAAATTAGAAGATTTTTGGTCCGGTAGATTTTTAGTTCTGCGAGTGAGTGAGTCAGTCAATAAGTCAATCAGTCAGTGAGTGAGTGCCATTTCGCTTTTATATAATATATAGATAAATAGAACACAATTCTCTAAAATGATCGTGTTTATATTTCACAGCTGGCTGGCTATACGTAATCTTATGAATTTCGGGGATGCGATATTTTGATTTTCACATACTCACTTTTTTACTATCCACATCTGTTTCAGCCAAGGGTGAATTATCCTTTAAATGTCCTTTTGAAAAAAATTATTTGAGTGAGGATAAAGTTGCACTTTTAGTAGGGGACCTAACAGTTCCTTCACTTCATCCTTCAGATCCTAACAGTTCCACAGAGTTAATTTCTTAATCATCATTTGGTAACAGCTCTGGTTATAATCCTCCTCGGGATATTTTGAAAAAAGAATCGAGGACATATTTTTCTGGTGTAAAGATCATTGGAAATTTTGTTTTTCCCCCGACAATGTTGAGGCAAGAATCGCAAGCAAATTTCCATCAGTTCTTCGAAAATGGCGATAAAGAGGAAATAAGGGAGCTTGAAGATTGCAGTTGTCGAAAATTGGAGAGAAAAATGACAAAATCATTGCAGCTGATGTCGCCTGCAGAGATCACTTGAAGGCTAGCAATAAAATGTTAATGCTGGAGGGTCCTTGATAGAGAGGGGTGACAGGAAAGCAAGGAAAAGAGAGAGGATAGAATATAATAGAATGACTGCCTTCATTTTATACCTGGGAGGGCGAAGTTAGGGCGCAGGCGGCCCTCTCTTACACTTAACCCTCCAATACAAGAGAGAGAGCGTGAGAAAAACATTCCTTCCACCTACGTTTAGATATTTTTCTCTTAAATTTTATCCTCTTTCTCTTGTTATCCACATGTCATTATGATCATCGTTCTCCTAATTTCTCCAATATTATAATCATAATTTTTCGCTTATGATTCTCAATTTTATTGTGTTCATAACTTTGTCACGTTATTTTTTATATTTAAATAACGATTAGCCTCCTGCTTGGCATCATTCGGTAGAGCGTGAAATATTTGATATAATTATAAAAATTAGGTCGTGGTTTTTTAATAGGATACAGTCTCATAAAAATCTTTATAGGCCCAGGTATGAGCTTCCCCTATAATTCTTGTAATTCATTAAAAATAAATATATATATATATATATATATATATGGTACTTATCCTATAGTGTTGAGGAATTAAAATAAATTGCACACCATAAACAATTTGATACATATATTAACAAATATTGCAAAAATAGATCAGGGCAAAAATATAAAGAGCGAAAAAATATATAATATAAAATAGAACAATAATCGAAATCAGTAAACTATCACAGGCTAAATACTATTCTCTAAATTTATAGCACGAAACGTTACCATGTGCTTTTATTTTTAATCATATGCATCCTTTTGTATGTAGCTGCGATATAAGCTTGCTAATACTTGTCGACTTGGACAATTCCATTAAAAATAGGTTCCTTAAAATCAACTTGATAAATTGGCAACCAATAATCCAAATATATATATTAAATTCTCTAGTATCTAATAGATTTCTTTGTAATGAATATATATTTTATCTCAGGGTGCAAGATTCGGCACCTGATGGAATAAGTAGAGCAATTCATCTAGTGAATCAGAGCTACAACAAACTATCGCAAATTATTGCAAAAATTAAAGATCATATGAATATGTTTAATAGCCTAGATTTTATACTTCTTTGATTTATTAGAATTTTCTGAAATGTACTGACTCATTATTCCTCTAATAAAATACCTTTAATACTATCTTTACTTGCGCAAGTATTTTTTATTAAATTCTTAATTTATAAGAAAACCCTTTCGACGAGCTAGCTTTGATTATTAGGTAATTTCGAAGCACTGAGGGCGCCCATCACTAATTCAATATTTCTCACTCTCGTGTCGAAATCTTCTTATGAGCCGCTGATGTCGATCCAACTCCTGGTGGTCCTGGACTATGGTAGCCGGAGTCGTCTCTTCCAAGGGGTTATAAAATTATTTAAAAATGAAAATGACTTCTGCTTTATAAGAGCATCACAAAGTCTTATAAGAAATTTAATAATTCAATCTAACTTTAGCTTTTACAAGTTATAGCAAGGTATTACGCTCTATAATATTTAGGGACCTCTCATGGTGGCATTTGGCAGGCGAGTGATGGTTCTCCTTTCTCAATTTTACAATTCTTATTTCCGACTTTCAAATTTACATAAAATTTGAATATCCTAGTCCTCCGCCATTAAAGGTTCAAATAGACCGTACTAAAATATTAATTATTACTTATGTTGTATGTTTAATAATTTCTTTGCCTTCGGGCCATATCCATAACATAGACTATATAACAATTTTATACAAATCTAATCATTTGTAGAAATATATATAAATATTTTTGAATTGGCATACTATTGCCGCCTATTAACTGCCATTATGTGATTGGTGCATGCAAATGTTTCAGTATTCATGCGCTTGGTAACCTCCTATTCCTGGATACATTAATTATTTTTATTAGGTATGCCCTCTACATGCTAGTTAATTTTATATATTACTATTTATTTCATGCATCATAATAGTTAGCCACGTGACCTTTTGTTCTTCCAAATTGCATACCGTTTTGCCGCAATAGATCTCTGCCAAGGGGTTTGGTCAGATTCTACGTTGCATGGCTCGGTCGATCGTTAGGTCGCCGATCACTGAATTTTTATGGCCTAACCTCAATCTTCAATATTTTAATAATATTATATATTAGCAAAAAATTATTTCAATTCCTTTTAGGCTATTGTACCGTTTAGCCAGGACAAGCTGATGCTATCTAATCTTTATGTTATCTCTTTGGCGATATTAGCCAGTTACTTTACTCAGACCTATTAGTATTTCAACTAGGGATTTTTATATCTACCCAAATTTCAATATGTTACAACTTCTAGTTTCTTGAACAGCTCTCACCATTTCTTGTTGATCTAGTACGTCTCATTATTC
>NW_024088990.1:0-5574 GCF_014356525.2 Nilaparvata lugens | reverse complement strand
CATTGCAAGCGTGCTGTCTTGAAACAAGGGTGCCCTTCAAGCTTTTGAGGGGGTTGTCCTCCCGGCATGCGCCCTTTCTGCCCTTTCGCACATGGTAATCTATAACCGGGCGAGCTTCCAGCCACCACCGCTCGAATGCGCCACTGAGCCACCTTGCCACGACACGACAACGACACGACACGGCGTCGCAACGACACCAGACAAACTGAATAACGTCGCATTTTTACAGCCGATGGATGATAGATTGAAACGCGTCGCTGTGCCGTGAAACGCGATTGCCTGCGTCCATGCCTCATCTGATAAGATCACAGCTCTTTTCTAGACAGTTTCAATGCCGCTCAACGATCATCCGATTTTACTCTTCAACATTATCTATTCAATATATCGGACTAGCAATTGAAACGAAAATAGAAACTATCACCTTGTCATGAATCCATTACATCATAATATATCCCTATAAAGTTTTTTCATGAAAGGGGTGGAGAATTGCTGAAAATACTAGAGGAAATTGCTAAAAAGGTGAAGCTTAATCTTCTTCTTCTTCTTCTTCTTTCCATGATTAGGCATACACACCTGTTCCGGTTTCAAAGGATAAAATAACTATTTTTATTTTACCATCTTTTCAGAGGTCTGCCAATATCCCTTCTACCGTAGGGTCTATATTTCATGACAGCCTTTGGTATCCTAGTATCTGGCATTCGTTCCACATGATTTTTCCAGTTCAATCTGTTTATTTCAAGTTGTGCAGCTAATGATGATATTCCTAACTCATTCTAATGTCATCATTGCGGAATCTGTCTAACTTTGTGCAACCTTTCACACTTCGAAGAAAACGCATCTCTGCGCTTGAACTCTGCTTAATGTTTTCATCTTGCTAACCCAAGTTTCTGCTCCATAACGTAATAATGTTGGTATCGCCATCACTTTATAACATTTTAATTGTGTCTCCTTCCTTGTTCTGTTTTTCAACCGGCGTTTTATTGTACCACATATTTATGTAGAATTTATTTAGTTTCAGATCCACATCATTATCAAATCCATATGTGATCTCAACACCTAGGTACTTGAAATAGGACACTGTTCGAGTAAAGCATCATCCAGCATTATTTTGGTCCTGATAGGTGATTTGCCGCAGAATGCCATTGTTTTGGTTTTGCTTTTTGAGATAAACAAACTATACTTCTTTGTAATGTTATTCAGAACATACATTGCCTTCTGCAAGTTGTCTTCAGAGTTCTGTAAAATAACAAGGTCATCTGCGAACATTAAAATCAAAAATATCTTGTCAGATCCAATCGTATTCCAGGAGGAGCTTCATTCATTCAGCATCGTATAACTTCGTCAAGGTAGTTTCAAAAAGTGAAGCTTATGTTATTCTAATATGTGATGACTTCAAACCGTCAGAATTTCTTATAAATAGCATCATATATTCAATATTTTGGACTATAAATTGAAACGAAAATAGAAACTTTCAACGGTCATAATCCATTACATAAATATATATCCTTATACGGACTTCCCTGAAAGGGGTGGAACAATGCTGAAAATACTAAAGGAAATGCTAAAATCAAAATCAAATCAGATCAAATTTATTCACCAATTAACAACAGTGTTACAAGAAAATACATAATTTTTTGTTAAATAATTGCCGTGCTAGAAAAAGATTATTGTGCTTTAGCCACGAGTTCGAACATTCCTTATTATATTATTTAACATGATTTAGAATATTAATACAGCTCTTTATAATATAATCAAGACCAGTACAATACAGATAGATGATGGTAACGCTAATGCTGTTCTATAGTGTGATGTACTTCAGAATTCTTGTGAATATTGATATATCGGTCTATCAATTGAAACGAAAATAGAAACTATCAACTTATCCAGTGTTTCGGATGAACACGTTAAGCCGTCGGTCCCGGCTGCCTAAAAGCAGTCGTTAGGTCATGTCAGAGGCCCTGAAATTGATCAGTTGCGACCTGAAAACTCTGACACCAGACCTGAGCCAGCCAGTCCACTCGATATTATTATTATTATACTCCAGTCACTATATACATTGATGCATGCAATTTATATTGTAGTTCTGATTTATATAATACTTAATATATTATTTGGGTACATGAGAGAAGTCAAGACCAATTTCTTCATGCAAAATTTCCTTGTGCTAGATACAGGTGGCCCAAAACCTCGTATTTTCGGCTCATTTTCCATTTTTTCAGCTATTTCTGCCAAATCTCGTAATCGGACAGAAAAATTTGCTCTTGCCTTTTTTCTGGATTATAGAATGCTGAAATAAAATGAGATCATTCAGAACTCTCTATCTCGAATAAGTACTGAGTTATGATTTTTCAAAAATGATGAAATTTGAAGAAAAAATGATTTTGATGATTTTAGTTTTTGATTAACAATATCTATCCGATTGTTTGAATTTAGATGTATAATTCAAAATCCCTCTTGGCGTAGTTTTGTGCTCCACAATCTGAGATCAGGTAGAGAGCGCTCTATTTATATAGATTTCCAGGTACCCTGACACAATGCTCCTTGTATTGTGAAAAACACCTGATTTTCAGCTTCAACCATCATTACCAACTACATATTCTTCACATTGATATTTCGCACAATGACATATTCATAAGATTATGTTCTATAAGAATCACCCGTTAGATGCACTTCATTTCAGTATTTTCTAGTGTAGAGGTGCGCTTACGGACACCTCAGGATCAAAATTTCAAACACAAACACTTATAATTTCTGACACAATGCTCAGATTTCATCGTAGTACTACACTTCATTCTTCACAGCTCGTCAAGGCGGTCCAAAATCATGCATCATAAGTCAAATTCGGTCGAAAATGGAAATTCATGTTTGGTGTACTTAAGCCCATAATAAATTATGGAATTTCCATAATAAATGGAAAATTCCATGAAGTAATTTTGCATGAAGAAATTGGTTCTGGACTTCTCTCATGTACCCAAATAATATATTAAAAAATCAGAACTACAATATAAATTGCAAGCACAACCTCCTTTTTTATGTGTATATTGACTGGACTAACTGCTTATGAATCATTACATATCCTTTGACGGATTTTCTATGAGAGTGGTGGAGAATCGCTAACATACTAGTGGAAATTACTAAAATGCTAACATTTTATGCTGTTATAATTGTGATGTACTTCAAACTGTCAGAATTTCTGTAAATAGCATCAATAAATCGGACTATCAACTGAAACGAAATAGAAACTATCAAAATCAAATCTTTATTATTGTCAAAAACAAACATGATTGCATGGGCAAAAGTCGAAAATTGTGTTCCAAAATCCCCTCCAAATTTCATTGTCAACTGATCTATTGCTGCTGAACAGAAAATTTCCTCTCAACCTTAAAATGCTTCAACAGTCGTAGGGAAATGCGTAAAATGGTGGAAATATACATCAAATTGAAGATAATTGGATGCTCTATCAGCTCATAATCAGCACGGATTTTTTTCATTAATCGTTCAAAAATTATAAAGCCGAAAAGAAGAACAATTGGAGGCATAAATCTTTTTTTCAAAAAATGCCTCACCTTCAAGAGCGGATATCTCAGAAACTAAGAGAGATATGGAAATATGTAAAGGACAAAACTTGTTGGTAATGTTGTATGCTTCAATTTTGCACAGAATAGAAATATTCATAAGATGCATAGTTTCCGAGATGTATGCGAAAAAAATGGTACTTTTAAACCACTCCACCCTTTTAGCACAGGGGGTAGGGGTGAGAATTTTTCATATTTTAATCCTCTTACTATCCTTAAAAGAGCTGTGGAGTTGAAAATTGTGTTCCAAACTTTTCCCTCTATAATCTTTCGTTGACTGGGGGTAGGGTGGAGAATTTTTCATATTTTAATCCTCTTACTATCCTTAAAAGAGCTTGTGGAGTTGAAAATTGTGTTCCAAACTTTTCCCTCTATAATCTTTCGTTAACTGGACTATTAGTAATTTTCACCATCTCAGCAGAGAGGTCTCAAAATGCATTTGCATTCTCCAAGTTGTACAAGTGTTCTACTGATGTAATATTATGAAGTAATTGTTCTAGATAATCGTAGTAAACGTGGGATGTCCAGTCCAGGTTATACACGCCACAAATCTTATCAGAGTGCGAGGGCAGAGAATAATGCATGCATTTTTATGCAAATTATTGTGTGTGCAGCGTAATGAAGCGATGTGAGGTTGACTTACTAGTAACCTTGAAGAAGCAATTAGCATGTCTTGTGGTGTTCACCTTCCATCTTATCAAAATACTCGGTGAACGAATAATAATTAGTATGTAATCCTCGAGTACTCGTAACGGAGTGGGCTCGTTACGCCTGCAGACTACCAGCACTCAACCGACGCATCTGAATTCTAATGTCCAGCATTTTTTTCAATTTTGATTACTTCGATTATTCCCTCTTTCGGAAACAGATAGGCCTCTATAGTGATGTCCGTTATAGTTTTCTGTTTTGTTACATTTTTTAATAGCATTTTCAGCTAGTGGAGTAGTTATAAAAAATATTCCTGAGCTGTCATGATTCTTCACAGATTTTTTATCAAGAATTTCTCAGTAATATTGTACTGGAAAGTATTGCATATAATATATTCAGCACACATACATGACAATAGTCGGTGAAATATCGAGAAGTTGTAGATGAAATGCATTACTGATCAAAATATTGCAATGGAATTCAAAGAGTAAAATTGGCTTCAGAGAACATTCAAATCAAATAAGTATACAAATGGTTCGATAATGAATTCTTCCACGATTTTAAGAACCAAATACGAACATTCTATTACCAAGAAAATGATTATTGTGATGAATTTCAAAGAGCTGATATATACAGTACATTAAATCATAGAGCTATCCAAATGGTATGATAATGCATTTCTCCACAATGTGAAGAGTTATTCCAGTCCAAATACGAAGATTCTATTACCAAGAAATTGATTATTATGATGAATTTCAAAGAGCTGATATATACAGTACATTATATCATAGAGCTATCCAAATGGTTTGATAATGCATTTCTCCACAATGTGAAGAGTTATTCCAGTCCAAATACGAAGATTCTATTACCAAGGAATTGATTATTACGATGAACTTCAAAGAGTTGGCTTCATAGTACATTAAAATCTGGAAACTATCCAAATGGTTTGATAATGTATTTCTCCATGATGTGAAAAACCACTTCAGTCCAAATACAAACATTCTATTACAAAAAAATTAATTACTCATGATTGTAAAATCAATGAACCCTCGTGCAAACAATTTTTTCACCATGTTCATTACACCGTACTTACATGCTTTCTAATCAACAGCCAAATTCATTCGGTAAACAATTTGCGATAAACAACAGAGCCGATTTGTATTGTGATCGAGGGGCGACCACTTTCCAATACTGGAAGTCGAGATTTCACCAGCTAATGGAATTGCATGACGTTATTGACATAATTAAGCGTGATACCTTCCCGGCCGCATCAATTGATGACAAACTACTATATCATGACCGTGCTCCGTCCCATTCAGACGGAGCGACACCTTTTCAAGCACCGGAAGAG
>NW_024088989.1:0-5083 GCF_014356525.2 Nilaparvata lugens | reverse complement strand
GGCCAAACGCGTTGTTAGAATTCTATGAGATTTGGCAGGAATATTCTTCCTTTTTTAACTGCGCGTCGATGTATACACAAGACTTTTTGAAATTTTTCATTTTGAGGATAATATAAAAGGAAAAGTAATCTCCTCCATACTACGATATCACTATATATATCATCTACTCGAAGATAGGATTAATCAGACTATAGAATTATTCATAATCAATCAGCTGACAAGTGGATTATTTATTGCATGCATCACACACATGTCTGGAGGAGCCGGTGAACAAGTGACACCAGATACTTGTGGATGAGAAAACTGCGTGAGGTCTACTGTTCACAGAACTACTAGTATTACTATTTTTGCCGGGTGAGAGTGTAAGAACGGCACAATATGAGAGACTACCAGCATCACATAGCTCCACGAAAAATCTGGTGTGGTACACTCACACAACTTTCCTTGCTCATTGAACTGTTAGCCCCGTTCTTAAACAAGAATAATTTAGGGGAATAACATAATGACGATTGGCGGCAACATAATTATTTGAAACTACGATCAGACTTCTGTATATGTGTATAATTATATAATTGTTTTCAGAGTACTTTTTCCTTTGTGTAAATTGTGAAATTCGATGATTTTTTTAAAAGTCATCAAAACAGCTGTTATCAAGAATATTATGGAGCTGAGCTCCATAATATTCTTGAGAAAAATGGCAGATAATTACAAAAAACCATGTTTTTCACGATTTTCTCAAAAATTACTTGATCGATTTTTTTTCAAATTCATACTCTGTATAGTTATTTATCAGCTCTATCAACTGGCATGAGTCTTTTTCCTGGGAAACTAATGGGGGGTCCACCCCATCCTTGAGAAATGGACTTTGTAACCTCCTTCTCGTGCATGAGGTAGGTAGGTAGAGCAGTTTATAAAAAGAACACAGTCATAGTCGAGATATTTCATCTGTAGAACAGTTGTTTTGACGACTTTTGAAAAAATCATCGAATTTCACAATTCACACAAAAGAAAAAGTACTCTGAAAACACATATAAAGTAGTATATGTAGTATAAACATATAGTACACACATACACGTAGTATAAGTAATATAGGTACACATATAAGTAGTATACTCTTTATACACATATAAAGTAGTCTGATCGTAGATGCAAATATTTTGCCGCCAATCGTCATTATGTTAATCCCCTAAATTATTCTCGTCTAAGAATGAGGCTTACAGTTCAATGAGCAAGGAAAGTTGTGTGAGTGTACCAGATTTTTTAATAATGTAGAAATATGATCAATCAGAAAAATATTCAATCTCAATTATAATTTTTTTGATTTAATTATTGAAGAAATATTTTCTTGGCAAATAAAATATAATTGATTATTTTAAACACGAACAGTTAAAATATTACAACAGATATACCAGTATCAGCTATCTATCCTCTATGGAAGGCAGTGGCATTGCAGAGAATCGGCAACGCCGTACTCCTATCTTTCTTCACCGCCATTATAACGTGGACCTCACTATAGACCGTTTGTGGGTTTGTTCTACGATGAATTTCGATTGCTTTTATCAATGTACTTCAAATTCCCAACACAATGGACTATTTTTATCTAGAAAACAGTCATCACCTCGCCTTGTGATTCAAAATATCAATGTGTATAACAAAATATTATAGATGTGCACTTGAGAAAAATTTCTGTACTTGTTGTTAAAAGCAATTCCCTTTTAACCATGCAACATCTGTAACAAATAATAACCCCTATGTGGTGGCAAAATTTCATCTGCCTTCATATTTATAGAATTTCTCATTAAAATTTGTATTACCTTATGTTTTCAGATTCTATAAAAAAATCTTGTGGGTCGACTGTGGGCATTGAGACCCAAATTGAAGACGCTATTAAGGATTGGCTAAAATATGCGACAGTCAGAGTATTTTCAGTGGAGAAAAAAAACAATCTAATTTTGTTGGTAATTAAAAAGTATTATGGAATGAAAGTGGAAAGTTATTTTGAAAGTTCCTTTCTATTGAAACACTGTAATGAAATATTTGTTTGTCTATTGCATAAATCACAAACTATCATCATACCTGAAAACTAAAATATAGGGGGGTTTATACGATGCCAATGAATTGGCAAGACAATAATATTGTCTTCTGAAATGTACAGCTGGTGTAAAGTATCAATTAAATCTTTTAATTCAAAAACCATCATCTAGGCATGGCTAAATAAAAACTAATTGACAACATCAGCTGATGGTTTAAGAAGACAATTTATTATTGTTTTGCCAATTGGCATAGTTTAAACCTGGCATAAATGTCAAGTAAAAATTTAGATGATCTATATTATTTGCTAGAAAGAATTAAGCTATTTTTGCTCACCACAGATGAAATTATCATACTAAAAATTCAAGATTTTTAAACAACTGCTGAATTCAGACATAAAATGTTTTTGATCTTGGCAGAGTAATTACCATGGTAATTTGGTTGTAACCATCTCAGTTTTTTAAACAAACTTCCATCATACTAATTTTTGTGAATCAAAATTGAAGTAATATGGAAATAGAAAGAAAAATAAAAATCTCAGTACCCTTTTTGAATCATTTAAATAATGATTAATAATAGTGATTAAATAATTCAAAAAGGGTACTGAGATTTTTCTTTCTATTTCTATAAAAAGTAGCCCTATACAGAAAAGAGATGAAGTAATATGGTTTTTATTGTGTGTGTTTTTAATGTCACCTTACCAATGTACCGCATTGCACGGTAATATTTCTGTTACATGAAATCATTTGTAAATAAATGGAAATATGATTTCGTATTTTCATCTCTCTTCAAATGATTTTAGAAATATTACCATCATTTATCATTATGCTGATTATTTGAGTTTGGGCTGTAATTCACATTCACTTACTGTAATTCTCTATTTTCAATCCAACTTACTTTTTCTATTGATTGAATTGCCCATTCAGGTACTAGTGTATATTATTGCCACTGCAGCCACAGATTATCAATTATTATTCTACATCAATTTTCAAAACTATACTGTATTTTGTCGATTGTTAGTAAGTAGGAAATAACGTTAAATGGTAACTTGATCAATACGTAAATTGTTAAATGTTAATAACGTTGAGATAAAAGATAAACTGTAACTGCGTTTGCGTTAGTACCCATGGTACTTGTGTATTAATGCTACCGCGTCTACAGATTGTCAATTATTTTTTAGTACATCATTAATTTAAAACTATATACTGTATTTTGTCAAAAAAGTTTAATTTCCAGGGTTCACGTGAATTAACTTCATTCAATCTCATTTATTCAGGTACATTTTAAGATAGTCAATGAGAGTCACAGCGAGCAGATGGGTGGAAAAAGTTAAAACCCAATTCTGTTCCAGCCATATTTAATATGCCCAACCCACCAAAAATGTTGTCTACGCCAACACGACAATCTCACTACAAGGTAATTATTGATAGATATTTCACCCATTAGAATTATGAATGGAAATCTAACATTGTATTGCAATGCAATAGCAAACTTATCATTATTTCAAGTAAATTTTAAAATAATTATTAATCTCTTTGAGGTTGATGGCCATTACACATATAAAAAATTATTCGATTTTAAATAAAATAGGCTATCTCAAAGTAAACGTAGTTAATTGTATAATCCATGTAAATTCAGTATTCATTTGTAATTCTTCATTTATTCATGTCAAAAAATGAGATTAGAGTAATAGCAGCCAACTGACTATTTCTAGGTGTTAGGAATAGCTTAGGTTTGTTAAGAGTGTCACACAGCATAGAGTCTCGTCTTTCCATGCTCTTTTCAACTATCAGAGACTACTAGGTGTTATTTTAAGTTGTGTACATAGAATTGAGAATACCCTTTTTCCTGATTTATTGTAAGTTGTCAAAGCTCCAATTTTTTTATAAATCTACTTTACTTGGTTTAATTTTATTAATAGTCCAGTCACTATGTACATTGGTGCATGCAATTTATATTGTAAGTTAGTTCTGATTTTTTAAATATATTATTTGGGTACATAAGAGAAGTCCGGGACCAATTTCTAGATGCAAAATTTCCTTGTGCTAGATACAGAGTGGCCCAAAAACTTCGTATTTTCGGCTCATTTTCCAGTTTTCAGCTATTTCTGCCAAATCTCGTAATCGGACAGAAAAAATTGTTCTCGCCTTTTTTCCAGATTATGAAGTTCTAAATAGAATGAGATCATTCGGAACTCTCTATCTCTGATGAGTACTGAGTTATGATTTTTCAAAAATAAGTGAAATTTGAAGAAAAAATCAATTTTGATGAATTTTAGTTCCGGATCAACAATATCTCCCGATTGTTACCATTTAGATGTATAATTCAAAATCCCTCTGGGCGTATTTTTGTGCTCTACAATCCGAGATAAGGTTGAGCGCTCTATCTCATATAGATTTCCATGTACACCTGACAAACAATGTTCCTTGTATTGGGAAAAACACCTAATTTTCAGCTTCACTCATCATCACCAACCATTGATTTTTCGCACAATGACATAAGTTTATAAGATTATGTTCTATGAGAATCACCCGTTAGATGCACTTCATTTCAGTATTTACTACTGGAGAGGCGCGCTTAAGGACACCTCAAGGATCAAAATTTCAAACACTTATACCTCCTGACACAATGCTCAGATTTCATCGTGCTACACTTCATTCTTCTCGGCTCGTCAAGGCCGTCCAAAATTATGCACCATAAGTCAAATTCGGTCGAAAAGTGGAAGATTTATTGTTGAGTGTACTTGAGCCCATATTCCAATACACAAAAAAATGACAATTCAAAGCTGCATGTCTTTTGAAATACTTCTGATAAAATTTCCAAATCTAGTGAGGATGTGAAATTTGTCCCCCTCTACCCACTCCAATAAATAATACTTCCAATTCTAATACCATTCGAAAATTACAAAGGATTTCAAAAATGGCGATGTCAGTTTTTACATTTTTTCCGTGATTTTACTGTTGATCAAAAAAGTTTCTATAATGAGTCTGATACATCAAAGAAACTCTCGATTAATTCCAAATTGTAGATAAATTCATCCTCTACATGCTCA
>NW_024088988.1:0-5962 GCF_014356525.2 Nilaparvata lugens | reverse complement strand
TGAATTGGCAATGAATGGACAATGATTTCTTTATCCACTACTACATTGTCCCATATTCAGGGACTGACAACTTTGTGAAGTGAAGAACTACAAGACTCAACCTATTTCGGACTATGTGTAACCCTATCTAAATTTGGAAGAGGAATAGCACAGGTTACCTTATTCTCTCCCTATCATTTTGATGATGTACTTATTGTATGAATGAATGAAGAATAAATCCAGTAAGAAATATAAGATATAATTTTGTGATGAGAATAAATTGAAAAAGATGCAATACAAATACAATTGTTTACACTGATAATGGAAACCACTTCTCTAATTGATCATCGAATTCAAGAACGAAAAAGAAAGAAAAAACATACCTCACACTCACACTCTCTACCAATACTGTCCACTTTTGGCTTCGACTGTAGCAGAGATGGAATAAATTTATAGGAAAAATAATCTTCTAGAAATAAATAAATAAATCATAAACTTCTCTCTGATTGTACACAAAATAACGTCACCCTCTACAAATTTAAGCCCAATTGCTCTAGACTGAAAATGACTTATGAGAGTCATGGCACATCAACATACTGTACTTCTACATAAACAAACCACGAGACATTATTCGATGAGCCAATCTTGTCAATGGAAAAATGTCTGTTTTCTTTGACTAACGTTTGACCCTATAGACAATTTATTATCTCGCCCAGACTATAGTGAGGTCCACGTTATAATGGCAGTGTAGATTGACATACTGTTGCTGTCCTTTTCTACCATACAACAAAACAGATAGCGCTATCTCTCTCTCGCTTTGCAATGTTGTCAGTTTGCCAGAGTATTTTCATTTTTACTTTTGACAGTGACTGTACAAAAGTAGACAAACAATTCTCCGCCGCCATTTTTCTCATTCTATCAAAATACTTGAGTACACAAGTCGTATAATTGATTTAAAATGTATTTTTGAAACAATAAAATAATTTTTAGACATAAAATACCTGAAATGACATTTTAAAAGTTGATAACTAACCATCCTAGACTTCATCCATGCTTCAGTTAGCCTACACGTAAAGGTTAGACCTACTCGTACCGGTATAAATAATATTGAAAAGTTATTTCAAAACTATTTCCATTGAAATTACTTATTTTAAATAGGATTTATATTTTTCTAATATTTTTGAAAGAAATTGGAATAGAATACTTACCAAATAACTCAATTTCTGTTGTTTTGAAATTCAGCTTTTTAAATTAGCCGCCATTTCAGATTTGTATAACAATAAAACTCTGATCTTAGTTATGAAAGCAAATTTTTGAATCAAATTATGAAAAAATATATTTTCTTGATTAATTTGACATTAAATTGATTATTTTGTCAAGAAAATGATGATTATTATTATTAGATCAAATTTAATGGGATGAATTGAGTAATAGCTGTGTACACTCAGTGGCAAAATGGAGAGACTTGGCAACGTTTTTCTCCTATCTTTCTTCACTGCCATTATAACGTGGACCTCACTATATCCGTTATAATGATAAAGCTTTATTTAAATTCACAATTGAACAAAACCTCTCTAAATAATGAGGTACGTTTCTGGTTGACATAAAATAGATTTTACATATTCACAATAGTTATTATTCAGGTTAAAGAATATCAATTTTTTGTGAGTCCATACGTAGCGATATTCTAACATACCCATTCAGAAATACAATCGTATCAACTATAGTGAGGTCCACGTTATAATGGCAGTGTTTGATTAGCAATGGTATTGCTATCCTTGTCTATCATTCAACAAAGCTGATAGTGCTATCTCTTTCTCCCTTTGCTCTGTTGTCAGATCGTCCTTTTAACAATGTAGAATTATTAATTAACAAAATATTTCATCTTAATTGAGAAAATTCATTATTGAAAAATATATTTCTTGCTTAATAAAATATAATGATTATTGAACGAGATGAACAGTTAATATTACATCAATAAACCTGTATCAGCTACCGTCTATAGAAGGCATTGACAAGACAGAGGATCAGTAACGTTTTTCTCCTATCTTTCTCCACTGCCATTATAACGTGGAACTCACTATAGTTGTTGGTAGAGACATAGATGCTGAAATATTTCTTAAATACTGATTCAATTTATTCATTCCACCAATCAGGCCAGGATATGATAGCTTTGGCATTGACAAGACAGAGGATCGGCAACGCTGTTCTCCTATCTTTCTCCACTTCCATTATAACGTGGATCTCATTATAGAACAATTAATATTTTGACAGCAATTCCAACGCGAAACATCATTGCATATAAACTTGAGATGATATTAGCTTGTGAAACAAATTACTGTAATTAATTGCGAAAAGATAAGAAGTTAAAAAGATACCAGTGATGAGTGGAGAATTGATTGACTAATTAATTAATCGAATTCGGTAGAAGGATATTTATGAGAAAGAACAACATAGAAACTATACAGAAGAGAAGCCTGTGTTTTGTATTCATATGTATTCATGAATAAGGGAAAGACGACACATACTAAAATGAATGATACATTGCCTATTTCCCTAATCCCTAATTTGAAAATAATGCAAATCCAAAATTTATTCGTTTCTAAGTTTTAAAATTGTTTATTTGAAAAGCGGAAACTGTGGTACGGAAAACTTTATTACAATATGAGAAGCGTTAACCAGCTACTGTGTAGGACACCAAAGGTAAACAGGGAAATTTTTAGGCACTCTTTTATGTAATTAGAACCTTATATTTACAATAAATTGCCAATTGAATTTAGAAGGTGTGATTCCTGTATTATCTTTTGTGAGAGAGCAAAGAGCTGGTTATTACAGTGAACGACGTATGGATGGTTAGAAAAGTTGTTAGATAATGGTGCAGGTTGAGGTGCATTGTTCAACGGCACCATTCTCACAAAATATTATTATTCAATTAAATCATTATTTCACTAAGGCATGTACGGTATTATATTAAATACATCAATTATTCATTTGAATGCATTTCATTTATTCAAGTTTTTGGTTTTCTGGGCTGTTCAATTTATTTGTTTTTCTGTTTTTTTATATCATGCGTACAGGCAGTAGTTTCAGTAATGTTTTTGCAATCTTAATTACCTAGACTAGACTCACAGCTTAAATTTTTTTTCATACTAGTTCATTTTTATTATTATTATTTTTATTTAAGTTGATAATTTTACCTTGTTATTATAGGTACTTTGATTATCTGATCACACAACTGGATACGTGATCAGTATAATTTCCAAGATACTATTTAATTTCTACTTTTGTAATTTGTAATTTGAGGAGGAATAATTTCATTTATTCATGATATAGTGAGATTGAGATAGGTTAGTGTTCATCTTTGAATCCAGTCTCTATTGTAGAGTAGCCTTTTCTCTTTAATTTTTTAGAAGGCTATCTTTAAATATTTATACCTTTAATATTACTACTCAAATACTATTTACACATTATACTATGGAAATTACTGAGATATAACATTTATTCAAATGCTAATGAATTAATTATTATTATTAAACGAAACTCCAAATTAAATGCTGTATTTCAAACCGAAGACTTCTGCTACTGCAAATATTGACAACAGGGTAAACAGCCTATGGAAATTCGATGAGCGCTACTATTCAAAAATTATTTGTTGTCAGCCGAATGACAAATAATTTTTTGGCTGTTTCCCTGTAGTCAATATTTGCAGTAGCAGAAGTCTTCGGGGTGATATACAGCATTTAATTGGGATTTTCATTTATAATGAATACGTATACATTCTTGTATTACTTTTACATTTTTAATAGACTAAAATTACTTCCACAATATTGCATGATCGAATTGTTCAAAAACGTATCAAAATACCGATTCGAAGGTCTTGAAACTCTTTCAGCTAAATTGAAAAACCAAGTTGGAAGCAAGCTGAGTAGGCTCTCATAAGGCTGTGCAAAGGCTAAAAAAACTTTCTACTCGGGAAATTTTTCAAAGTTTTTCGATTATTATATCATCAAGCTATCAAATTGAAAAAAATTTAAAGTATCATTTTTTTTAGATAGTTATTCAATTTACTAAAAATAACTTTAGTTGAGTTATACTTGGTAAATTGAATAACTTTTCCAAAAAAGATATTTTCAGAAAAATTTTGTTTTACTAGATCAACAATACCATGAAGAATCCATCCTCTGAATCTCATGGACTTATATTATGCCGTATATGAAATGTTCGTTCTGTCCAAAAATTCAAACTTCAGTCGCTCATATCTCAAAAGTAATGATCGGAAAAAATTGTTTTCCTGAGAAACTTTTCATTTTGATAGCTTGATGATATACAAATCGAAAAACATGGAAAAAAATCATGAGTAAAAAGTTTTTTTTTAGACTTTGCACAGCCTTAAAAGAAGGAACTGAGGAATTCATAGTTCAACAAAGACTTATGTCATTCCTCTCTATTAATTAATAATTAACAATTTTGGATCTGATAGATTCCCAACAACCCTAAAATTATGAAAACATGAAGACGTAGTCTAATATCACGAGTTCATTTGGAGAATGAAGGCAAAACCACATTAGTGTTTTCAGACGAGTCGGGGCCGGGCAAGAAGGCTCTCCGATTGGCTGATTGGGTTGGCATTTGGGAATCAGCTGATAATCAGCCAATCAGAGAGCTTCCTGCTCTGCTAGCTCGTCTAACAAACGCCTTATGTGGCTTAACCTTAATATCACTCCAACTCACCAACCACTGAAACAGAACTCAACTATCATAATAATTCTGAGCATTTAAAATTCTGACTGTTCACCAAAAACATTTCTTTCAGAAATATATTTATTGAAAGTTTGACCTGCTCAATGATTTTTTAAATAGCTGCAGTACTAAACTCGGGATCTCTATGCCTTTTTACTCGGACTTCAACATTATGTCCAAAAGAAAAACTATTGGAAATACTACAATGTAGTATTTAGTAGTAGGCGGTGGTAACAGAGAATCGGCAGCACCGTAGTCCTATAATTTTCACTGACTTCATAACGTGAATCTCATTATTTGAGTTTGCCGTGGTAACAGAGAATCGGCAACACCGTAGTCCTATAATTTTCACTGATTTCATAACTTTAATCCATTATTATACTTTCCATTACTCTAGCCACAGTCAATGAGATTTTTCTGTGAATGAATCAGCCTGTTATTTATTGCTGTAAGCATGCAGCAACCTTCCGTATTGGTTTGCACCTGTTGTATTGCTTACGGCCCACGTATCTCCACTTAGGCCTGTTATGTTGCAGAGACCTTCACACACCTTTATAAGGTTAGACTCACTGTAGCGTATAGTCGTGTGTCCCTTACGCTAAGTTGCGGTCTTTACTTTTCGCTTTACTTTTTCTCTTCTGAATCGGATGGTAATATAATATGCTCAAAGTTGGCAAGACTCAGGTTATTCCAAAGTGTATAAAAATTTCAATTTGGACTTGAAATACACTTCTAAATAATAAATAGACTTCAAAGATTCAGGCTATTTCAAAGTGGATGACATTTCAATTTGAACTTGAAATCTTCTAAATAGACTTCAAAGATTCAGGCTATTTAAAAGGGTTGAAATTCAAATCTGAACTTGAAATTGACTCCAACTATTCACTGAATAGTGGAAGTTGAGAGATATCGTTTATTCACTCATATTGTAGTTATCATCACGGTATTTGATGAAACGGTAGGGGTCATGAAATGTGTGCGCAGTGGCCAGCCACTAGATTGCGTCATCGCCACCAACCGAGGTTTTTAACACCTATTTGCAATTTATGAAACTTAATTTTTGAAAACAGATGTTTGTATATAAAATGACGTCAGCTACACCGGAAATTTAGCGTAAACATGCGCGTGACACCTACCGTCTTCTTCTATATACCGTGGTTATCATATATTTCATTGAGATTATTTTATTTATTAAGATACATAGCGCATAGTCGTGTCCCTTGGCGTTCCTTAAACTGCGGTC
>NW_024088987.1:0-6037 GCF_014356525.2 Nilaparvata lugens | reverse complement strand
GGAAATTTAGCGTAAACATGCGCGTGACACCTACCGTCTTCTTCTATATACCGTGGTTATCATATATTTCATTGAGATTATTTTATTTATTAAGATACATAGCGCATAGTCGTGTCCCTTGGCGTTCCTTAAACTGCGGTCTTTACTTTTTCAAGATTTAGGGGTCAATTTGAGAGTAATGAATGAACTGATAAATTGATGGAAAGATTAGTTTATATTTAAGGTGGTCAGAAATAGTAAAACAATTGAGGAATTGATAATGACAGTTTTGGAAGAAATGAATAAGATGATGGATGATGCCCACATGAGCTCTAGGCTTGTGCGTGGGTGGGTAATAGATTGGATAATGATGAGAGATGAGTGGACCTACAGGTTAAGAAAGTGGGTTTCGAACCATCGGGAAGCCAAGAAGTAAGTTGGAAATGAAATTGAGAAAAAAGAAGGAGGAAATAAAGTGAATTGAAGTTAGAAATATGAACGGATGGTGCAATGAGAAGGAATGGAGTACATACAAATTACACTTTACATAAACTTATTACAATAGAAATGATTGAAAATAGTTCACTAACAATATTTTGAGAGATGCAACAACACACAACAAACATAACAAAACAATATACAAATGATGATGACGATGATTTCCTCCTGAAAAAAAAAACCAAACAGTGTGGCAGCACCCAGAAAAATCTAATCACAAAACAATACATAAATTAGAAATTCTAGTAAAAAGATTTGGATAGTTTTGAATAAATAAAAAGAAAACACTGAAGAAAACCCCAAACTAAATTGAAATAAAATCGGGGACAGTTTTGAAGAAATTAAAAGAAACAAACTAAACAAAACATCCCTTATCGACATATACTTCGATATTGAATTTGAACTGAAGGTTCACCTCCAAAGCAACAAAAAAAATAAAGAACTAAAAAAATGAAGAGCTTCAAGTTCCATAAAACAAAATGTAATAAACTAAAAAAAAAACTCTCGACTTGAGTTCGAACTGAAGGTTCTCCTCCAAAGCAACTGAAATAAATAAACTGCAATTTGAAAGTAAAAAAGCTGAAAAAAAACTTGAGGGGTGATGGTCTAGACATGCATTTACCAATTCCACACAAGTCGCCCAGGACCGAACTGAACAGTTCAAAAAGACATCAACTGTACAAATAGGTGGTGAAGAACAAAGATTGAAATTTAGGATATAATTTGAATTTAAATAGATAGAGAAAAATTAATTTAAAATCAGTATTCAATAATTATTAATATTCAGTGAATATTAATAATTCATAGAAAGTTTTAGAGAAGATTGAATTAAAAAAATAAACTGGAGTTAGAACAAAAACTTGACTGTTAAAATCGGTCGAGAGCTGACTTTTACCTTGATGAAGTTCTGCGTAGGCCGTCCGTCCCCTCCCTCCAGTGCTTCCGATGCCTGAAAGGACCCCCACCCCATAGGCATATAATATTTACAGCAAAACAAGCAAATAAGAATCAATTCAAAGTCATTTGAGAATGAAAGTAAAATTTGAGTCTTTTCACTAACTTCACATCAATCATTCACTGTTATGCACTTTTCATGTCAATGTTTGTAGTTTTCACATAATCAAATACCTGAATACCCCAAATAGAACACCCACCCCTTAGCAGTTATTACTTACACCAAAACATACACAACATCACAAACAAATTATGAAACAATAATTAAACGTCTTTGGAGGATGAAAGTAAATTCGAGTCCTTTCACTATCACTTCACATCAATAATATTCATTGTTATGTACTTTTCAATGTAAATGTTTGTAGTTTTCACTTTAAACTCTTACACTAGAGTCCCTCTATTTTGTAAAAATGTATCTTCTTTGCTGCATCTTCTTCCTATCTTCCTTCTTCTTCCCACTGTTCCGTTTAAGCAGGCCATACTTTGGCGTTGTCTGTCTCTCTCTCTCCTCCATGTCCTATAAGAAATACAATACAAACTACCATTAAAATCATAACAAAATAGCAAGCTTTAGCCACATTGGATAAATGACAAACAGTAGAGGGGACGTTTATCAACCAGCAGCATGAGAGCCAAGCCACATGAGGCGTTTTAGAGACGACAGGGCAGGAAGCTCTCCGATTAGCTGATCATCTGATTCCCGAACGCCAACCCAATCTGAGAGCTTATTTCAATGCCGACCAGTCTAAAAAATGCCTCATGTAGCTTGGCCTTAATGTTCCAACTATACTAGCGACATATGCACTGAATTTATTTTGCGCATCTTCAGAAAATGCATGGCCTCTTATGGAGAGCGTTTATTTCGCTTTTTGACCGAGCGAAGTGAGGTCTAAGATTCAAGTCGACGGTTTGGCATTTCTCTAATGTTTAAATTTTTATATGTTGCGCATTTCCGGCAAAACGCGGAAATATATTTCATGAAATTTGACAGGTATGTACTTTTAAATTGCGCGCGTCGACGTTATACAAGGTTTTTGGAAATTTGCATTTCAAGGATAATATAAAAGGAAAAGGAGCCTCCTTCTACGGCAATATTAGAGTAAAAATCAGACTATAGAATTATATCATAAATCAGCTCACAAGTGATTACACAGATGTGTGGAGAAGCCAGTCTATTGCTGTATCCATAAGGTCTATAGTTTCAATCAGGTACTTGTGGATGAGAATACTGCGTGAGGTCTACTGTTCACAGAACTACTAGTATAGTATAGTTGTAGTTATTAGACAGGCCACTAACTTTAGGACAAGCATGTTATCAGACACGACACAGACAGGACACACACACACACACATGTTATCATGAATATTTTGGTATCAGCGAGAGGCTTCACATAAACTGAACAACCAATAACGATGAATAAACTACTGGAAAATTACCAATTACAATAGAAAAACTAGTATCTCTGCGAACAGTAGATCTCGCTCATGAATACAACTTTCAATCTTATCAGAAGGGCCAGTAGAGTATATTGTGAAGATTTAGCCATGTTATCTATTATTTTCTCCATTGAAAGTGCTAAGACACTGTTTCCAGGGACACCAGACTTATCAAGGAGGTACCTTTATATCAAATACAACCTTTTAAATGAAAAAGACTAAGAAATTGTCAAAGAACCACAGATTTATTGATACTTAGAAAGACCGGTTTCGGTCTTTATCAGAGTTTATCAGAGATTGACAATGGTGTAATTACCGAAACCGGTATTTTTAAGTATCAATAAATCTGTAGTTTTTTGACAATTTCTTAGTCTTTTTGATTTAATGTGAATAATTACCACAATATCAACTTTTCAACTACACAAAAAGGAAAAAAATACCTGTATACCTTTACATACAAATTTTTCTCTACAAATGCGGTATTGGATCCAATACAATAAATATTTTTTTCAATTAATTGATAAATCAATTCAATAAGATGATTCAATTTAATTATTCTATCTAATTATAATAATTTATTTTATAATGATTATTATTAGAATAAGATAAACAATATTATCATCAGCAAAAAAAATATGGTACGAACGAGATTTGAAACTGGAGGATTGCCGATCGGATTTTCCAATACTGAACGCTCCTGGAAGTCGGCAACCTCTATGCTGTCTAGAGCCCTCGTCGTAGCACGTTGAACGTTTTCCAGAGTCCCGAATCGTGTCCCCTTAAGTTGTCTCTTGATCTTGGGGAACAAAATGATGTCTGGTGGTGCCATAAACGGGCTGTAAGGAGGATGTGGCAACGTTACCCTTGACTGTTTGGCCAACTGCTCGGTGACGAGCAGGCAGGTGTGCGACGGAGCATTGTCATGATGGAGGATCCACGAATTGGCGATCCCCAGACGGATTCGATGAACCCGGGCGGTTAGTCGACGGAGCACCTCTCTGTAGTATGGTCGTTCACAAAGAATTTGTGCCACCCGGCCAAACTGTAAACGACCAGTACTACAGAGAGATGCTCCGTCGACTAACCGCCCGGGTTCATCGAATCCGTTCGGGGATCGCCGATTCGTGGATCCTCCATCATGACAATGCTTCGCGCACACCTGCTGCTCGTCACGAGAAGTTGGCCAAACAGTCGACGGTAACGTTGCCACATCCTCCTTACAGCCCGTTTATGGCACCACCAGACATCATTTTGTTCCCCAAGATCAAGAGGCAACTTAAGGGTTCGCGGTTCGGGACTCTGGAAAACATTCAACGTGCTACGACGAGGGCTCTGGACAGCATAGAGGTTGCCGACTTCCAGGGAGCGTTCAGGGATTGGAAAATCCGGTATCAGCGTGTTATCGACTCCAATGGGGACTACTTGAAGATTCCTAAAGAAAAATTGTACATATTTTGCCAATAAAAAATTTCCTGAGGTCAGTCCGGTTACTTATTATAAAGACCCTGTATTTCTTTCTCGCTTTGCTTTGTTGCCAGATCATCTTTTAACAATGTAGAATTAATAATTAACAAAATATTCATCTTAAATATGAAAATGCATTATGAAATTATTGAAAAATATAATTTCTTGCTTTATAAAATGTAATTGATTATTTTAAACGAGAATGAAGAGTTAGTACCGGTTGGCACAACAGCCGATTAAATTTAATTTAAATTTGATTGATTGATCCTCTGTCTTGTCAATGCCTTCAATTAATGCAGCTGATACCGGTTTAGTCTCGTTAAAATGATCAATTATATTATTAAGCAAGAAATTAAATTTTCATAATTTTATAATGAATTTTCATAATTAAGATGAAAATATTTTGTAAATCTAATTCTAAATTGTTGAAAGACGATCTGGAAACAGAACAAAGCGAGAAAGAGATAGCGCTATCAGTTTTTTGAAAGATAGACAAGGATAGCAATACCATGCTAATCAAACACTGCCATTAAGACGTAGACCTCACAATAGTACAAATATCGGCTCTAAGGCCCTTTATTACATTAGGACACCAGTGAGACACCAAGTGTCCGGGTGTAAAGGAAGCTGCTACACCAGCCGGAAACTAAAACCTGGTATCCGGACATTAAGATGTGAGGTGTCCCTGGTGTAATGAAAGCTCGGACCTTGGTAGCCCACTGATAATGTAATAAGGGTCTAAGGGCCAAGCCACATGAGGCGTTTTCAGACGAGTCGGCAGGGCAGGAAGCTCTCCGATTGGGTTGGCGTTCGGGAATCAGCTGATAATCAGCCAATCGGACAGCTTCATGCCCTGCCGACTCGTCCGTCGCCATTACAAAAACGCTTCATGTGGCTTTGTCCTGAAGCTTGTATTGCATTAGGCCACCAGTAGGTCGCCAGAGAGCAACCATTGTAAACACGCTGGTACACCAGTGAGACACCAGGACACCACCGCCAGAGGATGACTACCCTAAATTTATTAGTGCAATAATAACCATAGAGAGGTACACGTTATATTGGCAGTGGAGAAAGATGGGAGAACAGCGTAGCCAATTCTCTGCCTTGCCACTGTCTTCTGAGGAGGATACCTGAATATACCGTTATATCTGAGGTAATATTAACTGTTCATTCTATAGTGAAGTCCACGTTATAATGACAGTGGAGGAAGTTGGCAGAACAACGTTGCCGATCCTCTGTCTTGTCAATGCCTTCTATAGACGGTAGCTGACATAGGTTTATTGATGTAATACCAACTGTTCATTCTCGTTTAAAATAATCAATATATTTTATAAGCAATAAAATTATATTTTTTAAATTATTTATAATGAATTTTCATAATCAAGATGAAATATTTGTTAATTAATTATCAATTCTATATTGTTAAGACGATCTGGCAACAGATCAAAGCTATAAAGAGATAGCACTATCCGCTTTGTTAAATGATAGACAAGGATAGCAATACCATTGCTAATCAAACACTGCCATCATAACGTGGACCTCACTCAAGTTGAAAATAATCAAAAGTAATAATCAATTCACCACGAGAATATATTTTCCTACAGATACCCTGAAAAGTGACCATTTGTGCACTGATTGCAGGCTGCAAAGAATCACTTTCCGCACTAGTGCGCAAGTGAGTACTTTGCGTACCCCGATTTGCAGC
>NW_024088986.1:0-5645 GCF_014356525.2 Nilaparvata lugens | reverse complement strand
AGGAGAGTGCCAGACTGAAAGATAGAGAGAGAAAGGGTGAGAGTGAGAGTGACAGACAGAGAGAAATGTGAGAGAGTGAGTAAGTTATAGAGAGAGTGATTGATTAATTGATTTATTTATCGCATGCCAGGTCTTGAAAGCCTATGAATTTTAACATTACAACATTGCGAAATTACAAAATGATTATAAATTAGTGAGAGAGAGAGTTAGTTAGAAAGAGAGAGAGTGAGATTATGTGACCGTGGAGAGAGAGAGAGAGAGTGAGTGAGAGGGAATCGAAAAACAGAATAGGAGATAAGAATAGTGACAGACAGAAACATGTCAGCTTACAGAACACCACATGTTCACACGTATGAAAATTTAAAACGTACAAATCAAAAACGAACATCCTTTCAAACCCTACCCCCCTCTACTCCTGTTCGAAAACAGGGGCTCAACACCCCTTCTGAACTCCCCCCCATTTCGAAATAGGGATCAAACTACCCCTAACACCCAGTAAGGGATCAAAAATAACCCTTCGACCCAAAAAATAGGAACACGGAAGCCCCCGTGCTGAAAACTCCCTGTTTTTAAGTTCCATCCTGTCATGAAAATTGGATGTCAAGTCTCTCTTTGCTTTCTCTTTCCATTTCTCTCTATCTCTCCCTCTCCCATTATTTCCGAAGAATGGACATTGATATGTCCAAAGCTCCGCCAATTTATGTAGATGCATAACAATATAATTGTTATCTATATATATTTATTACAAATTCTTTTTCATATCATATACAGTTCAATAATTATTTTCTTAGTTATATTATGTAAATTCAATCTTAATTTTGCTGTATTGTAAGCTATTGTATATAGTGCATAAGCCAGTATATATAGTAATCTACATAAATAAAGTACTCAATCAATCAATCCCTATCATCCTTTAACTTTACCTCTCTCCATTTTTCTCTATCTCTTTCACTTTCTTCCTCACCCTCTCACTATCATCCTCTAACCCTACCTCTATCCCTTTTTTCACTCTCACTCGCTCTTCCACTCTCTTTCTCTCCCTCTCATTCTATAATCAATCTTCCCCATTTTAATAATCAATGATTTGATCTTATTTACTCATATAATTATTTTACTTTACTAATTTTCTGTTTTTTTCTCTTAAATCTCCATATTAATTAAAAAATTTACAATATTTTCTTTTATGAATAAATCCTTAGTTGAATTAATGAAATTAACATTCTGGTTGAGAATTAGTGGGAAGGATATTTTGAATATTGTTTCCGATGAATGGACATTGATATGTCCAAAGCTCCCAATTTATGTAGATTGACAACCATATTATCTATAGTTATTATCTTACAAATGCTTTTTCATTCATATACAGTTCAATAATTATTTTCTTAGTCCTATTATGTAACATCTATAATGTTGCTGTATTGTTTATAAGTGTATAAGACAGTTTATATTGTAATCTACATAAATAAAGTACTCATTCAATCAATCAATCTTCCTTCTCCTTACTTCTCTCTCTCCTCATAATCCCTCTCTGAATCTTCGTCTGTCTCTCTCCATATCATTTACGCACTTTACCATTATCCCTTTCTCTCACTATTTTTTTGTAGAGAGTCAGTGGGAAGAATACTTCGAATATTCTTTCCAAAGAATGGACATTGATATGTCCAAAGCTCCGCCAATTTATGTAGATGCATAACAATATTATTTTTTATCTATAGTTATTACAAATTGCTCTATTTCATATCATATACAGCTCAATAATTATTTTCTTAGTTTATATTTTGTAAATTCATCTATAATTTTGCTGTATTGTAAGCTATTATATATAAGTGTATAAGCCAGTATATATTGTAATCTACATAAATAAAGTACTCAATCAATCAATCAATCAATCTTCCTCTTCCCCTCCTTCTATCACTCTTTCTCTCTCTGTCTCTCTGTCTCACTCTTTCTCTATTTCTCTCACTCTTTCTTTTCCTCAGCCTCTCTCTTTCTCCTCACTCTCTGTCTCTTCCTCTATATCTCTCTTGCTTCCACTTTCTCTCTCTATGTTTTTTTACGTCTGTCTCTCTCTCTATGTCTTTTTCTCTCTCTACCTCTCTCTGTCTTTTTCTCTCTCTCCATCCCCCTCTCACTTCCTGTCTCATCCTCTACACTCTCTCTCATTCTCTCTTCCTTTCTCTCTCTATCAGACCCCACACCTCGATAAACTCCGATAAAGGGAAATCTCTCTCTCCCCCCCTAAATACTGGAAAAAACGTTCTGTCATTCCCTCCAATCTACAAAAAGGGTTCAAATCACCCTCACCGTATTTCAAAAAGGGGACACTGATCCCTAAGTACAAATTCGGGTCATATGGATCAAAAATATGTCCCCGGAAATCGTCCTACTGGAATCCCTTTTTGGAAAGGGTGGGGTGTTATGAATTCAACAAGGGTGTTTCTGTTCTGAATCACTTTTTGAAGTCATGTCACTTTCGTTTCTGATACCTGAAAATCATTTTGGACTGTATTTCATGATGGAAATTTTCGGGTCGGAATACAGAAACTGGTAGGAAGTTCAAATGCTAGAATAGGAAATATAGGACACAGTTGTTATAGAGTAAAATCAGAGACAAATAATACTCTTAAATATAATAATAATTGAACGAAAATCCAAATTAAATGCTGCAAATCACCCTGAAGACTTCTGCTTCTGCAAATTTGACAACGTATAAAATGAGCGCTGCTATCCAGAAATTGTCAGTTTGGTGGAAGGGTAAGCATTCCTGACCGGCAATTAGGAGGTACTGGGTTCGATTCCCGGGCTGACAAATAATTTATGTGAATTCTCTTAAAGTAGCACTCATCGAATTCCCATCTAGCTGTTTACCTAGATGGAAATTCGATGAGTGCTACTTTAAGAAAATTTACATAAATTATTTTTCAGCCAGGAAATTGAACCCAGTACCTCCTAATTGCCGGTCAGGAATGCTTACCCTTCCACCAAACTGACAATCTCTGGATAGCAGCGCTCATTTTATATGAAGCCATAGCGGCCAACCAGTCTACAGATTGAAATCAATTAAAAATTGCAATTTCTCATTAATTCTCGACGTAAACTCTCAATATCTTTACTCTACGGTGAAATATTTATGGAGGAAAGATAATGTAAGAAGATATCCCCTGGTATAGGGCGTTTATGTAGCAAATGTGAGTGTTAACTGAAGCCGATAGTCCTAGTAGTTGTTTTTGATGAAGCTATGTGACGCTGGTAGTCTCTCATACTGTGCCCTTCTTACACTCTCACACTCCCAACAACACAATAATAGACAGTGTATAGGGTGTCTATGTTGCAAATGTGAGTGTTAACTGAAGCCAATAGGCCTAGTAGTTGTTTTTGGTGAAGCTATGTGACGCTGGTAGTCTATCATACTGGCCCTTCTTACACTCTTACACTCCCAACAACACACTTATAATAGACAGTGTATAGGGTGTCTATGTTGCAAAGGGTGTTAACTGACGAAGCCGATAGTCCTAGTAGTTGTTTTTGGTGAAGCTATGTGACGCTGGTAGTCTTCATACTGTGCCTTCTTACACTCCCAACAACACACTAATAATAGACTGTGTATAGGGGTCTATGTTGCAAATGTGAGTGTTAACTGAAGCCGATAGTCCTAGTAGTTGTTTTTGGTGAAGCTATGTGACGCTGGTAGTCTCTCATACTGTGCCCTTCTTACACTCTTACACTCCCAACAACACACTAATAATAGACAGTGTATAGGGTGTCTATGTTGCAAATGGAGTGTTAACTGAAGCCGATAGTCCTAGTAGTTGTTTTTGGTGAGCTATGTGATGCTGGTAGTCTCTCATACTGTGCCCTTCTTACACTCTTACACTCCCAACAACACACTAATAATAGACAGTGTATAGGGTGTCTATGTTGCAAATGTGAGTGTTAACTGAAGCCGATAGTCCTAGTAGTTGTTTTTGGTGAAGCTATGTGACGCTGGTAGTCTCTCATACTGTGCCCTTCTTACACTCTTACAAAAAATCAGCTTGAAATTTGAAACATGAACGCCCTATACCATGGTAACCATCTTCTTATGCCAATTTTCTCTATTATACTACATTGAACGGAAACGAATTGATATTGTCAAGTCACTAATTTATTAGAACAGTTTTAGATACTAGTTTCGGTTGTTACACCATTCCATCTTAATTAATCATCGTGGATCTTCATCATCAACCTAGTAAACTGGAAGTTTAAACCTTGATTAGCGGAATATCTATTATTGATGGACCCTCATGATTCTGATATATTTGTCTTCTTCTCTTCTGTCATGATTCTTTGATGAAACCCTATGATTGGTCATGAACTGTTGTTTTATAATTTTTTTCATGATTCTAATATATTTTGTCTTCTTCTACTTTGTTTCAGATCCAGCATCTACTTATGATGTTCCCCATCTGTGAAAAGTGCAGTGTAGGCAATTTGAGGTTATGTGATGTGGAAAGCATCAAGGACGTTCATCTTAGAAAGAGGGATCTCGTCGTGGAATGTAACCAGGAGTTCGTGACAGAGAAACAACAAAACTGATTTACAGAATTAGGAAAAATTTACTGAGTCAAAAACAATTTTAGTCCAATTTTTGTCTAGTGAATTACGTCGAAATCTAACAAATTTTAGCTGTGAACAAATTTAGACAATTTTTTCTACAAATATCGCCGAGATTTTAGTTGTAGTGGGAGTTTTCGTTTATTTTTCTAGTTTTTGAACAAATTTTCTCCCTCGTTTTGAACAAATTTAGATCTAGGTTTTCGATTACCCACTTCTTCCACTCAGATCACAAGAATAGAACAAATTTCCCTTAGTCTTTAATCTAAATAATTTGAAAACTTTTCAAACATAAAATTAAATCATTTACTAACAAATTACTCCAATTATTTTGTTCCTAAATTCAATCAGCATTCTAAACCTGGAAACCAAACAGTTAAATCTATTTCAAATTTTGAGATTTTTCAAAAGAAGTGTAGAAACAAATTTATCAATAAGTGCAATATTTTTGACATATCATGACAATTTGAATAATATCCCCAACTGCCTGAATTAGTCATTTTGTATACCTTTACATTGTTTTTGAATCGATAACATATCTTATACATTTCTGAATATTTTGTCCCTAAATCATATCTAAACACTCCCTACATATCATTTACATTCCTGTAATAAAGCATATCCAAGTATTATATTTTTTGTGAAAAAGTTTTTTTTATGGAAACCCAGTATTGATTCTAATCAGTCTTGATTTTTCCAGTATTATAAAAGTTCCTAACTTCCAGTATTCAAAAACTTACAATTGAGAAAATTTTGATTCATTCCAAATATTCCACATCTGAAACTAAAAAAAAATAAACAATTATCGCAAATTCTACATTCCTGTCCAGAAATTTCCATTTTTATATTGAACATATCAATTCTATTTTGTATACTTTCAATTATTCCGCAAAAACGAATAATCAAGTGCCCCAAATTAAAAATTTTGTCCCTTGTTGACCAATTAAATTTTAAAAACAAATCTCGATCTCTTAGAAGATCTCTTATCAACTTTGAGATAGGATCCATTCCAGTTTTACACTTAATTTTTCAAGTGTGTCCAGAAATAATTT
>NW_024088985.1:0-4878 GCF_014356525.2 Nilaparvata lugens | reverse complement strand
GAAAGAAGAAGAAGAAGAAGAAGAAGAAGAAGAAGAAGAAGAAGAAGAAGAATAGAAAAGAATAATAATCATCATCGCAAACAACAATATTCAAGTAATCATTATAAATATAAGATCAAGAAGAGAAATTAGAAAGAAAAATAAGAAGTAGAGGAGACAATGGAGAAAGTGCTAGATTATTTTAGATGAGTTTTAAATAGGATTGAACGGTGAAGTGTGAAAAATATTATATAGTATTTTACTATACTTCTAATAGAAGTATAATTAACTATTGGGAGTTGCAATAACAATAAAAGTAGTAAATTGAGAACTGTAATATTTTAGTGATGAATGTCTAAGATAATGTTAAATGAAACACAGCCCCTATATAAGCATATGAACAGACTACCCACCCCTCCGTTCTATCAATAATTCTTCACACATTTGCTTCTATTGCTCGAGCTGTGGCAGCAGTAGGAGATATCATTATGTACACCTTATATAGAAGAGATTACTATCTTTACCTATAGATTACATCCATATCTATAACGTATGTTAATCATCCAATTATTTGAAATTCAGCATTTCGAAAATTATTAATTATGGAATAATTTTGGTAAGAGATGTAATAATTATTAGTAAGAATAGAGATAATGATTCTCTAATTACCCTCTGGAGTATAGTAGTTGATGCATTGAACGTAGTTTTGGGAATTAATATCAAGATAAATTATTAATCAGTATTAACAAATGTGGATCTCCTTAGTTTGAAATAATTGCCTCATACATAATCATAAATAGCAGTGGAAATATTCATTTATAGAACAGAAAGCCAGCTCATGAAAAATGCCAAGGTATATCTAATGTGAAATGTTTTAATACGAATTCCTATTATTGTAGTGAAGGGAACCTTAGTAATCGAATCCTGAAATGATTTAATTTACCTTTATTTTTTGAAGGTCGGTCATCCTCTCGACTGTGTGGACCCTCTTGGATCCTCCCTCGCCGATAGAGATCTTGATCCTCCCGTCGATGACCAGACATTCCTATGCCATGACGGTCGGCCGCAGCGTTGAGGATCTTGAGACGCTCCGCAGTCAGATCCTCGCGAATGGTGACGCCGGAACCCTTCAGCTTCCTCTTAGCGTCGAAGATCATCTTCCTGGTCCGGTAGCTGCAGAGTCGAACTATGATGGGTCGGTCCTTAGGTTTCGCTTGCCCTTGTTGAGGTGGTTGACGCCTTCCAACGCGATGCGAGCGGTTGACATCCGCCAGAGTCACGGGCACGTTCAGCTTCTTGTTAAAGACATCGAGCGCCAGCAGGTCCGTGTCTTCTTTGTCGCTCTCCGGGATCCCAAAAATACGTATAGAATGTCGGCGCCCATATTGCTCGAGGTCGTCGACCTTCAGGTGACAAGACACCTCCAGCTCACGAATTCTATCGTGCAGCTGTTTGTTCTCCTCCTTCAATGCCTGAAGTTCCTCGAAAATAGATTTCACAGCCATTGATACAGCACTGTGGACAGACTCTTCGATTTGCTGTCGAATAATGAGGAGGGTCTCTTCGGACAAAGCTCCAGAAATAGCTGGCTTCGGAGCATTGACCTCATTCTTAGGCGTGCCTCTGTTCGGTCGAACCATCGTGTACCGTTAGGTGGATTTACACTTTTATAGGCTAGGCGAGAAGGTGAACTGAAGAATTAGGAATGTTTTTTCAAGATAAATAAAAACAGTGTGAGTTAATCAAAATTATAATTTCACTATTGAATTTAGCTCGAGAAACTGAATAACTAGATGTATAATTTGGAGTGAATTGAACTGTATAACCCTACGAAATATCTGTTAGAAGACGGAGCAGAACTGACACACGTTTACTCACTCGACATAACCAAGAGAGAGAGAGAGAGAGAGAGAGAGAGAGAGAGAGAGAAAGCCAATAGTTGACTCCAGCTTTATTGAAAAAAATAAAATTTTTTAGTGTAATGTAAAGGGAACCGTTTAGTGACAGAACTTCATAAGAGATTTCGTTTACAAGAGAGTAACTAATTTTTGGATGTTTGTTTTTATTGTTAAATTATCAAGTTATTGAACAATGCATGTTGACTTCTGTTTATGAGACCATTATTAATTAGATATTGCTAAATTTTCAACTTTGATATTTGTAAAGTTTACTTGTTAATGGTGATTATTTGAGTGAATTCAATTTCGATTAATTTTTAAGTTTGATTCTTGCCCAAGTACTTGATAAGACTGGTGTGACAAATGTCTCAACCTTTTCAGCAACTGTTTTGAAGAATAAGAATGTAATAAACTTCTAAAATATTTTGGATATTCATTAATGGCCAATAGGAAGTTGAAAAACTTTGAATACTTTTGTTGAATGCATTCTGAATAGGAAGGTAGCGTGACATATAAATAATAAAGTTCAAAAATTTTTCAATTACTCATTCATCATGTGTGATAGTGTTAATTTCATATCATGACGCCAGTAGGCTTAGTATGTTGGAAATAAAATACCTGTCTTATAATGTAATTGAAATGTATCATCACATCTACTCACTCATAAAACTCCACACATCCAGATTGATGCCAAATGCAGCTAACCTTCCAAGCATGAAAACTTAAATAAGCATTTAAGAAATTATCTTTCTTTAACCACCAATAAAATAAGCATTCATACACTAATCTATCACATTGAAGAATTGAAAGTATCTATCTCTCTCATTTTCGGCGTGGGCCAAACCGCCAGTACAAGAGTTTAACCAATCTCAGAAGCATCACTAATATAATGCCAAAAATAAAAAGTTTTTAGATGTTTATAATTAGTATGAAGTTGATTTTAATTTGTCCATTTCCATCCAGGTCTGGTAAGTTATCCATCACAAACGATATGGAAACACTTCCAAAATGTCATGAAAGTTGAATAATTATTCTGTTGATGTAGTTGATTCGCGAATCACAGATAACAGTTTGTGATTGCAGCTCCAGGCACTTGATATATTATCTGGACTCCAGTGAAAAATCGAAAGAAAATCGTCAATTTTCAGTATGAATAGAATTTGCACAAAAGACTTGCGGAGTGCTTCCGTCCATGACCGTCTAGTCACTGTGCTCTGTTGGGCAAATCCCCGTTCTATCAGGTTGTCTGCACAATGGCTCACCGTGGTCAGGAAATTGATTTCTTGGCGAGTTAATCTCCACAGCGCCAATCTGATATCATCACTGTTTGCTTCATTACCACTTTGTGCTTTACGCACTCGTTGGGGATCATCTCTATCTATCCTTTGCAAATCATCAGATGATGATCGCATAACGTCTCTCAGTTATCATGAAAAAACAACAATCATTCATATAATAACTTGAGCTCCAGAACAACTCCAAAACATCATATCCCACTCGAACTAATCTGGTGGCAGCATTTTATGGGGAGGACTTTTTGGTAGGCTAACCCACTGGTATGACAAATGCCTCAACCTTTCAGCAACTGTGTTGAAGAATAAGAGTGTAATTAACTTCTAAAATATTTTGGATATTCATTGATGGCCAATATGAAGTTGTAAAAGTGACCTTCGTAGAATGTATTCTGAATAGGAAGGTAGCGTGACATATAAATAATAAGTTCAAAAATTTTTTAATTACTCATTCATTATGTGTGATAGTGTTAATTTCAAATCATGATGCCAGTAGGCTTAGTATGTTGGAAATAAAATACCTGTCTTATAATGCAATTGAAATGTATCATCACTGCTACTCACTCATAAAACTCCACGCATCCAGATTGATGCCAAATGCAGCTAACATTCCAAGCATGAAAACTTAAATAAGCATTTAAGAAATTATCTTTCTTTAACCACCAATAAAATAAGCATTCATACACTCTCAACTAATCTATCACATTGAAGAATTGAAAGTATCTATCTCTCTCATTCTCGGCGTGGGCCAAACCGCCAGTACAAGAGTTTAACCAATCTCAGAAGCATTACAAATATAATGCCCAAAAACAAAAGTTTGTAGATGTTTATAATTGGTATTAAGTTAATTTTGATTTGTCCATTTCCATCCGGGTCTGGTATGTTATCCATCACAAACGATATGGAAACACTTCCAAAATGTCATGAAAGTTGAATAATTATTCTGTTGATGTAGTTGACCGTCCAGTCACTGTCCTCTGTTGGACGAATCCCCGTTCTATTAGGTTGTCTGCACAATGGCTCACCGTGGTCAGGAAATTGATTCCTTTGCGAGTTGATCTCCACAGCGCCAATCTGATATCATCACTGTTTGCTTCATTACCATTTTGTGCTCTACGCACTCGTTGGGGATCATCTCTATCTATCCTTTGCTAATCATCAGATGATGATCGCACAACGTCTCTCAGTTATCTTGAAAAGAAAACAACAATTGTTTCTTATAATAACTTGAGCTCCAGAACAACTCCAAAACATCATAGCCCACTCGAACTAATCTGGTGGCAGCATTTTATGGGGAGGACTTTTTGGTAGGCTAACCCACTGGTATGACAAATGCCTCAACCTTTCAGCAACTGTGTTGAAGAATAAGAGTGTAATTAACTTCTAAAATATTTTGGATATTCATTGATGGCCAATAGGAAGTTGAAAAAGTGACCTTTGTAGAATGTATTCTGAATAGGAAGGAGAGTTAATCTCCACAGCGCCAATCTGGTATCATCACTGTTCGCTTCATTACCACTTTGTGCTCTACGCACTCGTTGTGGATCATCTCTATCTATCCTTTGCAAATCATCAGATGATGATCGCACAACGTCTCTCAGTTATCTTGAAAAAAAAACAACAATCATTCATATAATAACTTGAGCTCCAGAACAACTCCAAAACATCGTTGCACGCCGCCAAACTGGGCTACTTTTAAGTCCTGATGT
>NW_024088984.1:0-5705 GCF_014356525.2 Nilaparvata lugens | reverse complement strand
CTCCATCTACCTTTTTCATCATTAAAATATAATGAAGATATCCTACCTCCTGTTTCTTCTCCTCCTCCCCATCTTTACCTTTTCTACTTTCCTTTAAAATCAAATTTTCCTCTTATACCCTCTTTTCAGCATTATTTAGTTCATTCAATTATTTCCAATCACCTATCAAATTAGTTTTTTCTTCAAATGTGAGAATATTGATACTGATGAACACGCAAAATAATACCATGACTGCAATAGTTATTTGTGCAACTAGTACGCAAAGTGACAGTTGCTACACCGAAAGAAACGTTTACGCCCGAGCCGTAGGTAGGGCGGAATGGTTTGTTGAGTGCAGCAGAGGACTTTGCGCACGTATTTCACGTGAGTTTTTCCTACAGTTACCATTGAATATGAAAAGTGGGTAATTATGGGTAGAATTGCCTGAAACCATCAAATGTAAATCTGTGTAATTTTATATTTAAGAATAAAATAGAATGTAGTATGTGTGTTTGAATGGCTGGTGCTGAATGTGGTGGCTGTCATCCAGTGTTGTCCACCCCATTAAGACTCTTATAACGTGCACCACCACACTATAGTTACCAACTTAATTTTGATTTTGCTGCACTGGTGATCCATATAACCCACCAACTATTTTGCGTTGCCATGTGCAAATCTGGAGTGCAGGAAAATTTTTTCGCCACACTGCACAGAAAGCAGCTGTTTTCCAGTCCTACGTAGATCTGAAAGACCTTGTTTGCAGACGACGTCAGAAAAGGGTTTCTTTTCCGGTCTAGGCCAGAAAGTTGTCTCTTTCCAGCGCTCATGGAAGTAGTTAATAATTCATCCGCTAGATCGGCGAGTGTCCACTTCATCATCAGCTGAAGTCGCCATGATTCAGTTCCAGTTCGAATCAAACTAATTCGCTTCGCAACCGTTTTATTCAATTATTATTGTTGATTAGTGCATTCCGAATTTTCAAAAATGCTTGAAGATGACTGTGGTATTCCAAGTGAAATTTTAAAAGAATCTGAAATCCTGACTGCAAATCTTTACCACTAAAATCAAGAGATAGGTACGATAGCTTAACGAGTATTCTTTATTTTGTATTCTCTATTTATTTTGTCAGCAGCACCTGTAGTGTGGCGAAAAAATCGTTGCACCACGGGGAAAATCTCATTTTCTGCTCTAGGTGCGAAATATACTATTCCCGCATTAGAGCGGAAAAGTGATTCTTTGCGTTCTGTAATCAGTGCAGCAATGGCCACTTTTCAACGTAACTGTAGAAAAAATAATTTAAACCAAGACCTTGAAGATGCATAACTCTTAAGGTCTTTGGTTGAACAATAGACCTTATAGAAATAGACACAGCTTCTCCAGAACATCTGTGTAATCCACTTGCCACTGATTGATTATGGCTTTATAATTCTATATATAATTCTATAGTCTAATTATTATAATTCTATAGTCTGATAATCCTATCTTCAAAGTAGAAGATATATATAGTGATATCAGAGTATAGAGGAATTCCTTTTCTTTTCATATTATCCTTAAAATTCAAAATTTCAAAAAACCTTGTGTATACATCGACGCGCAGTTGAAAATGGAATATTCCTGCCAAATCTCATTGAATTCTACCAACGTGTTTGGCCGTAATCGTGTTAGATACAGACACACAAAAGAAAATCCTAGTTAAAACATAGACCTCACTACGTTCGGTCATTATAAAAAAATAAAGGTATTTATTGAGCACGATCAATAATATTGTATTGAGTTCCATACATCTATTACTAAAAAGCAGTGGGAGTACAGGGTGAAAGGTAACAAGAATTAGAGAAAGAGAAGAGGAATAAGTAGAGGAAATGCGTTGATAAAGAGCGCAATTGATAAGAGCCTGCCACCCTTTGTCAAGAAGGCTTCAAGCACTTAAGTGCCCTGCTGCACTGAGCCTAACTGCTAAGTGCCAAAATACTACTCAGATCAGAGAAGAGAAGGAGAAGAAGAGGGAAGGTGATGAGGAGGAGTGAGAAAGGAAATGATGGATAGGAGGAGAAGGGCGAAGCTATGGAAGAGGAAGAAACCGATGAGGGGGAAAGTGATAGAAAATGGAGAAGGAAGAGGGAAGGTGATGAGGAGGAGTGAGAAAGGAAATGATGGATAGGAGGAGAAGGCGAAGCTATGGAAGAGGAAGAAACTGATGAGGGAGAAAGAGATAGAAAATGGAGATGTTGGTTAGGAGGAGATTGATGATTATATGTCTTTATGGGGCGGAGTTAGGACTCCTGGTCCTCTCTGCCACACAACCCTTTACAAAATAGGAAAAATTACATAAGATTACAAAATAATAGATTACATATTATGTAATGAGATTACATAAGATTAATATAATAAATGATATTTATTAGAAATTGAAATTTATTTTCAGAAGTAGAAGAAAGAAAGGAGGAGTAGTTAAAAGAAGAGGTGAGTGGATGGGAGAAGGGGGGAGATGTGGATAAAGGATGAAGAAGAGGTGAAGGAGAGGGGAACTTGGAAGGAAGAAGTAGTGAAGATGATTCGAAGAGAAAGAGAAGAAGATGAAGATAGAGACACTGACGATAGAAGGAGTGGTTGAAGGAGAAACGTGGAAGGGAAGGACAATAGGAAGAAACGGAGAAGAAGAAGAAGAAAAGGGAGAAGAGGAAGAAGAAGAAGAAGAAGAAGGAGTAAAAGAGTGGAAGATAGGAGAAGACGACAGAAAAGAGAAGAAGGAGAAGACAGAAGGAAAAAAAGAGAAGAAGGAGAAAAAGTAGGGAGATGTGAGAAGAATACGACAGAAGAAAGAAGAAGGAGTAGAAGAGGAGTGGACAGGGGAAGGAGAAGAATGAGAAGGAGAAAAACAAAAAGTAGAGGCAGGAGAAAAAAAAGAGAAAGAGAAAAAAGTAGTAGAAGGAGAAGAAGAAGAGAGGAAGAAGAAGATGGAAAGAAGGGGAGAGGAAAAATGAGTGAAGGAGTGAATGTTGAAGGACTGGAGATAGAATTGAGTAGGTTGGAAGAGCACTTGAAAAAGCTTCAAGTGAAGAGAAAAGCTTCCGAGAAAAGTGTGTGAAAAGCGTGGAAAACGTGTCTTGGATACACTTCTAACTATTTTCCAACATGTGAGGTTTTCTACTCAAACAAATTAATGGCTAGCTTAACATATAACAAAAAGTGGGCCTAATTTTTTGAGTACCGTAGTTTATTTATACTGGACAATCCATACTTATAAAATTCCTCACTCACTGATCACGACTTCTTACCACGATTCAACACAAAATTATACGTATTAGCGGTCAGGCTCGCTTCGCTCGCCTGGACCCCCGAATGGATCGTCCAAAAATGGGATCAGCAGGCTCGCTTCGCTTGCCTGCATTTTTCATATGAGCATGCTTCATTCCATCAGAAGTCAAAGTACTGAGAAAACGCAGAAAAACTGAGAATAACGTGGAAAAACGCTGATTTTGGTCGTATCTTTGATGAAATATTGAAGTCACCTCATCACAAAATTTTTAGACCTAGCTAAACCTCTGTACCAAATTTGAACAATTTGGACGTAACACAACATTATTACACCCTAGTTAAACTTCTGTACTGAATTTGAACAATTTTTGTTCATTTGTTCTCGATAAATCTGAGAAAAAGCAAAAAAATGCTGAAAAAACGTAGATTTTGGGCGTATCTTGGAAATTTCTCCAAATCCGTTCTTAGTGCGCCTCTAAAGGGCAACTGAACATACCTACCAAATTTGAACGTTTTTGGTCTGGTAGATTTGTAGTTCTGCAAGTGAGTGAGTCAGTCAGTCAGTGAGTGAGTGCCATTTCGCTTATATATAGATCAATAAATATGATACAGTATCCTCTCAAATTGATACACAACACCATAATTTGATACAGAACTTCCAAACTTTGCATGAGTTCTATGAAAATTCTTCGAAAATCATTTCTATGTTTGTACTGACGATAATATTCTTATCGGATACATCGAAATATTCTATAACCTTGAACTATAAGTGAAACTATTCATTTTATAACACACTTTATTTCAACATATTGAATGTTGAAAACGTATTTGAAACCCATAAAACCGTAGATAACACAGCCACATTATGGCTACTTATAAGCTAAAGGCCTCAGGAAAAGAGCTCGTAAACATGCTGTCTCTAAGTCTTATGCAAATGTGAGGCAGTGATAGTGAGACCGTTTAAAGGAAGCACGGATCGGAGGTCATGACACGTAATCCGGGTTTATTTTATTGGGGCGTAATTTTTCCTAAACCACAGTTACGTGCATTCAACAATGGGATGTTTTCACAGAGGCTTTTCAAGGGATGGTTTGGAGAATATTATGCTGACAAAAGGGATGTTTTGATTCTTCTGGAAGATGTTTCTGGGAGGGTGGGTCATTTTTCTAGTACAAGGTATATTCATATTTTACTTTTTATGCGTTTACTAGCCGTCAGGCTCGCTTCGCTCGCCTATCCGTCTAGCCAGGGGGTCGCCCATGGACCCGACTGGATCGTCTAAGAATGAGATTTTTCATTTGAGTTTTATCATGCTAGGACGATCCTGTCGGGGTCCAGACTAAACGTCTGGCTAAACGGATCTTAGACCATTTATAGAGTAGACACGCTGGGAAGTCTAGCCTCTGTAGCCAATATCTACTACAAAATTCGCCCATATTGACGTCACAACCAAGATAACAACAATGCATTGTTCAACAAAAATGTAATTTAAACACCACAAACACTTACACAACAAAATGTTGTGACGTCAACGTGGGCGAATTTGGCAGTAGAGATGTTGACTTCAACGACTTTTAGTATGAATATACAATTGGCCGGTCTACTCTATAAATGGTCTAAGAAACGGATATGGCGAGCGAAGCGAGTAGCTCTTATTGAAGTAGCAGTGCCCAATCAATTTTTCCGCGACAAATGCATTCCAATCTTCAACTTGGTGCCAGCCTAACAAAGTCAACTCAACTTAATGCCAACCTGACAAAATTATGAATTAGTTACCAGTTAACAACTGTTTCGAAGAGGTACTCTCTCTAGATTATAGTTCTCTATTATATATATATATATATATATATATATATATATATATATATATATATATATATATATATATATATATATATATATATATATATATAGAGACACTCAAGTGCTGCATGAGGAACTGTGGATGCTGTTTCGAAAATTGATATATATCGATGCAAGATACCAAGAATCAGATGGATTATGGAGTTCCAGGGAGCGGAACAACACATCTAATTGTGATAAACATCGACCAATGGAAGACCTCATACTAACTCAAACAAGAGCCGCAATCAAAGGAATAAGATCAACTATACAGGAGAAACACGGAAATGAATTCAACTCAATCATCAATTCAAATTACAGACCGTGACGTCGTTTCTAATTAATGGCTGCCACAAAAAATATAAGCGCGTATTCATCGATGAAGCTGTCCTTATGCACGCCGGCTTCGTGGGATTCGTCTCTGAGCTGACAGGCGCAGACGAGATAGTACTGGTTGGAGACAAAACAATATTCACATCGAGAGAAGTGGTTTACCAGCAGTCTGGAAAAAATTTCTGTTTTCGCGGATCCGGATTCTTACCAATCAGTAACCAACAGGTGTCCAATGGATGTGTGCTGTCTGTTGTCTAACTACTATAATGATATCTGCACTACAAATAAAATTA
>NW_024088983.1:0-5986 GCF_014356525.2 Nilaparvata lugens | reverse complement strand
GTGGGATTCGTCTCTGAGCTGACAGGCGCAGACGAGATAGTACTGGTTGGAGACAAAACAATATTCACATCGAGAGAAGTGGTTTACCAGCAGTCTGGAAAAAATTTCTGTTTTCGCGGATCCGGATTCTTACCAATCAGTAACCAACAGGTGTCCAATGGATGTGTGCTGTCTGTTGTCTAACTACTATAATGATATCTGCACTACAAATAAAATTATTCGATCAATTGAACTAAGTCTGTACGCACCTTGAGCTGGAATAATAACTGTTTTGTTAGAAAAATAAATAAATAATAAATGTTTATTTCCCAAAAAACTAAAATACAAACAATACAAAAATATTAGATAAATTACAGTATTACATACAATAGTTAGTACAAAGATTCTTATAAGTGTTCTCTACTTGTTTAGTTTTGTATTATATATAATGAATTAATAGTTAAATAACTTTTTGCTATTAGAAAAAACGTCTAGCGGTCAGATTTTTTTACAATAATGAATTTATTATCACTCACTGTGACAACGATATATCGGCAGGTCCGCCATCTTCTTGGTTGTATATTCTTGTTGATGGCGGACCTGACAAAGATATCGTTGTTACAGTGAATGATTAATCCATTTATTGTAAAATATCTGACTGCTGTCGTTCTTTTAATAGCAAAATAGCTATTTATGTATTAAGAGCATAATGATCTTTATCGCTCTTGCAAAACATAATTTTGCAAGAGCGATAAAGAAGCATTACACGCGAATTACATATTTTTCTACAACTGCCCAAACCTGTTAAATTACTTATATCGGCGGAGTTACAATTACCGACTTTTTAGGTTGAGATCTGACTTTTGGCAAGCTGCTTACAATCAGCTGATTGGGAGCGTAAAGAAACTCTTCTGTGCATGCACGAATAATTTGGAGTGTAAAGTAAATATACTGCGCATGCGCGGATGGTTAGCGAGCGAAAAAGTTGATTCTCCTCAGAAATAAGCTTTTTTAAGAGGAGAATTGAGTGTTGTAATCTTCTTTATGCGCAGTTGTAGAAAAAGTGATTAATGATAAGCAGTTCGTGATGGGAAAACAA
Source organism: Nilaparvata lugens (assembly GCF_014356525.2). Lineage (NCBI taxonomy): Eukaryota > Metazoa > Arthropoda > Insecta > Hemiptera > Delphacidae > Nilaparvata > Nilaparvata lugens. Next base: position 4,908 of record NW_024088983.1, on the reverse strand, counting down.
CATTATAGAATAAATAGTTATTTGTATATTATATCTAGAGTGTAAAATAAGCTTTTCTCACGAGGTGAATAATTGATGCCCGAGACGAAGCTGGAAGAAAAAACATTTTTCCTACAGATACCTTGAAAAGTGAACATTTGTGCACTGATTGCAGGCCGCAAAGAATCACTTTTCCGCACTAGTGCGCAAAGTGAGTACTTTGCGTACTCCAGATTTGCAGCATGACAACGCAAAATAGTTAGTAGGTTAATGAAGCCCCAGTGCCAGCAAAATTAAGTGGTAACTGCACTCATAGTGAGGCCAACGGTATAATGGCAGTGGAGAACAGCGTTGCCTTGCCATTATGTGCCTTGATTATGATCATTTCAATGCTTACATAACATAAACCCCCTTCAAGCAGTCAGATAAATTTTCAATTGAATTACTAATCATTATAATTCAATATTCAATTTCAAATAAATTAAGGTTTTTATTGATAATAAAATTACACAGAAAAACATTTGATGGATTTCAGGGAATTTTACCCATAATCACCCACTTTCATCAATGGTACTGTAGGAAAAATTAAATGTGAAATACGTGCGCAAAGTCCTCTGCTGCACTCAAGAAACCATTCCGCCCTCGCCTACGGCTCGGGCATAAACGTTTCTTTCGGTGCAGCAAACTGTCACTTTGCGCACTAGTTGCACAAATAACTATCCTCCACCCACATTTTATAAAACTGCAGATATTAATCACTGAGATATGATTGTTGATAAAGATACTTATTTAGATGTTGATTAAAGGGGTCAGTTCAATCGTTGGTTTGAGTAAATTCTACCTTGTGGATACTGATATAAAATCAATTTAGTGTAGACTGAATATGTGCGAAAAAGATCTAATTCTGAATCTATAGTTCTCTGTCTTTCTCTGTTGCAGGCAGTTTCCCGTTAGAACCAGTCTACTGTCTCGTTTGGATTCGCTGGACGTTCTGTTCTGCACTGCATCCATAATGCACCTGTGCACCATTAGTGTGGACCGCTACCTCAGTCTAAGATATCCCATGAAGTTTGGACGCAACAAAACAAGGCGGAGAGTCGTCCTCAAAATAGCCTTGGGGTTTTGCTGTCTATTGCCATGTGTCTTCCGCTGAGTCTGCAATATTCTAAGGTTAGTGATGTCATTTAAAAGGTTTGTTACTCAGTTTCAAAGTCATTGGTTACCCAAGGTCAGTTATCCCATGAAGTTTTGATGCAACAAAACAAGGCGGAGAGTCGTCCTGAAAATACTTCTTCCTACAGGTACATTGGAAAGTGGCCATTGCTGCACTGATTACAGAACGCAAAGAATCACTTTTCCGCTCTAGTGCACAAAGTATTACTTTGCGCACTCTTAATACTTAGGCCCGTTATTGCACAGCAGCCGGTTAAATGTTTAGAAATTAGATTCATTCAATTTTTCAAATTAATTGGATTAATTTTTTTCAATTTGAATGAATTATTGATTATTATTTTCAATTGGATTATCAAGTTTAAAATAAATTAAAGTTGTTATTAATTTATACAGACAAACCTTGATGGATTTCAGCCATCATTTTACCCATCATCAACCACTTCTCATATTCAATGGTAACTGTGGGAAAAGTTTAATGTGAATACGTGCGCAAAGCTCGTTTGCTGCACTCGAAAAACAATTCCGCCCTCGCCTACGGCTCGGGCCGTAAACGTTTCTTTCGGTGCAGCAAACTGTCACTTTGCGCACTAGTTGCACAATAACTATTGTGGTTGCTATCTATTGCCGCTCAGTCTGCAATATTCTAAGGTTCGTTATGTTGTTTTAAGGTCAATTATCCAACCTTAAGGATGATTGAGTAGTGAGTAGGTTTTCGATTATGTTTCAATTTTTTCATTAGTGCAATATTTCTCAAGTTTTTAATTTATTGTAATACATTGTGATTCATTTAGAGTATATAATCAACCTTCAGAATTCAAGTTTTCAAATCAACATTCCTGGACCGAAAATCAAGTGACGAAGCAGTGTGTGATTACATAACCTTGACTTGGACAACATAAACATTTTATCAGAATTTTTGGAGAGAAATAAAACAGGCTCAGCCTAGTTTTTCCTACAATGTCATGATTGTATTATGATTATAGTATTCATACAATAATGAATAAATGAATTATAATTATTCGTAAAATAGAATTATAGTAATCTTTAAATTAAGAAAATAATAAAACAAGAATACTAATTGTAACGTAACAATCGAATATTTTATTATTTTATTAATTTTAAAGGGCACTATAATTTTATTTTATAAATACAAAAAAGTGGCCATGAATTCATACATTAAAAATATAATTATTCGATTTGAAGATCAGTTATCTAGTCTTAAGGTCAGTTACCCATGAAACCAAACCAGTTGAAGGATGATCATGATTAAATACATGTTTATTTCCACAGCCTCCTAATCAGGGCTCATTCACATCACTTACAGAATCTCTTCCATCATCTACTGTACATCACTTACATTTCCACGCTCTTCAAAATCCTCAATGAGAAATATTTTCAGAGAAGATCAATATTCAACTGAATTTACATAAAAATTCCTATCACTAACTCCTACCGTTAGCTGAAAACGATGAACCTTCGGAAAATTCATTTTATTTTTCACTTCTATTCAAACTGATTCTCCTCACTCGTTCCTCAGTAGTTTATCCTTCTGTCCTTCCTATTATTTACATTTACTTCTCTATTTTCCTTCTCTATCATACTTTTTATCATTTCATGATCCATCATATTTTGTATTCTTCTCCTTCCATAGTTTCTCTCTCTATCTTTCCTCATTCACATTTATTCTGTTCTCTTTCTCTCTTCTCCTGTTCTCTTAAACTCTAACATTCTTTTCCCATCACTCGTTCCCTTCATTCTCTGTATTTTCCTCTTCTATTTTCTCCCCATCATACTTTTTATCATTAGAAATTCATCATATTCCGTCTTCTTCTTCATCATTAACCTTTTATCTCTCTTCCTATTCACACTAATTCAGTTCTCTTTTTATCTTTTCCTGTTCTTTCAACTATTTTAAAAATATTCTTTTTGCGTCTCTCTCTCAGGAGCAATATGAAGGACATCTCTAAAGGCAGCAAGCAATTCAATTTGATTCTCTCCATTTCTTCCTCCATCTTTTTCTCCCTCCAACTCTCTCTTTCAACCGTTTACTTCCTCCAACTCTTTCTCCCTCCAATTTCTTTAACCGTTTACTTCCTCCATCTTTTCTCCTCCAACTTTCTTCAACCGTTTACTTCCTCCACTCTTTCTCTGTCCCTCTCCTGCATCCTTCATTCTCCCTTTTATATCCGCACCAATACTTACAAAATATAAAGAGGCTCTCACTAAACTTGTACGAAAAAAGTATTCAAATACCGAACGCTTGAAACCATTCTCATATCGATAAAACGTTCCCAACGTTCACTTTAACCGTCACCATTCCCCTCATAAACATCACCACTCCCCATTCACCCAATTCTGACATCACAAACTGGTCCGACTCCATAAAAAACATGAAAGTTGAAATAAATCTAGCGTGAAAAGTGATTTTTCCAGTTTCCCTCACTTTGTCACATTGTTTAAATGGAGACCATTTGATGTTATCTATAAGAAATTCTGACGGATGAAAGTGAATTGCACTATATATAGAAATGGGTATAATCTTTGCAACTGTATTGGAACCGTTTCAAAACCTCTTGTACTCTATATACATGTATACATGTATTGAATATATGTATATTCATATTCATTATATATATATATATTATATATATATAATAATATATATATATATATATATATTACATTTGAGTGTTTCGCGGATGGATATATTACTGTAAAAGAATAACCGGGTACATCCGTTTGTTTGACTTACTCGAAATCCACACTCGACGCCACCCTCAGAAGATGTCGTCTGCGATGGCGACGAAACGTCAGACTCAAGTAGTCAAAACAAACGGATTACCCGATTAATTCTTTTTACATATATATATATATATGAATATTATATATGTATTGAAATACATATACATGTATTTGAATATTAAATACAAATACTGAATGTTTATATAACTACTGTGTGTAGGACTGATTCCCTGCATGTAAGAAGGAGTGAAATATGTTGTTTTTTTCAACTGCACATTTCATATTGAAATATATAATATAATACAATTCTAAACGTTTTCATAACTACAGTATGTAGAACACTGAAGAAGGAAACCGTGTTCTCTCCTCCAGGTAGGAGTTATTCTAAGCATAAAAGAAGAGTAAATAATATTAAGCTCATGTAATGTTGTTTCTGTGACTATGTAGAAGCCAAAATAATATAGAAGTATATAAGAACTCAAAATGTTTTGATAACTAGTAATATAGTGATATGAGGCTCCTTTACCGTTATATTGACCGTCTGGACCGGCATTATGGATAGTAGGGAGTTAAAATAATCCTAGACTATTAAACCAGGGCCATGTTCAAAAAAATATAAGTCCTGTATACAGGAAAATCACCATTCCAATTACATGCTCAATATAGCCGATAAAATCAGCTGTCCTGTATTACAGGACTTCTAAGTTTTTGAAACCGGCCCCAGCAATATTTCTGTTCATATGTTCATATTCAGATGCTTGGATTATGAGATGTTTATATGTCTGTATTTCACCGGATCTCGAAACGGCTCTAACGATTGAGACGAAATTCAAAACATAGGCTTATAATATAAGATTCGATTGCACTGGGTCTCATCCCTTGGAAAACTCGCTGAAGGACATTAAAAGATTTATTATTCATCCTTGGAAAAACACTGATAATATTATTTCGTCGTCTGTTGATGATGGAAGTGAGTGAGCTAGTTCATGTTGTGGGACTGGTCAATATTATGAC
>NW_024088982.1:0-5546 GCF_014356525.2 Nilaparvata lugens | reverse complement strand
TTGTATGCATGAAGGAATAAAAATCATTCTTATTCTAAAATAAAAGTTCTATTAATTTTCTGTAGATAATTTTTCTATCTTGATATTGAGAGATCTGTACAGTATGATACAGCTTTCTGTACGTATGATAACTAGTACAGCTACCTTTCTTTAGTTTACTCAGTATAATTTATTTAATATCGGGGCACCGAGTTCGCTCGTTATTTTTATTCATTGATAAACAGAACACAATTCTCTAAAATGATCGTGTTCATATTTCACAGCTGGCTATACGTCATCTATGAATTCGGGAATGCGATATTTTGATTTTTCACATACTCACTTTTTTACTATCTACAGCTGTTTCAGCCAAGGATGAGTTCTTTTAATGTCGTTCAGCGAATTGTCAAAGGATGAGACCTAGTGCAATCGAATCTTTATATCATAAACCTACTATGTTCCAAATTTCGTGAAAATCGTTAGAGCAGTTTCAAGATCCGTTAAACATAAATAACCAGATATAAAAGTAGCCAGATATAAAATACCAGATATATTAAATACAGAAATTGCTCGCTTAATAAATAGGATAATTAGGATAATTAAATTCTCACTATAACATAGAGAAAAGGTAGCATAAGAAGAAATCCCATGGTATAGGGCGTTTATGTTCCAAATTTCAATGTTAACTCAAGCCGATAGTCCTAGTAGTTTCTTTCGTGAAGCTATGCGACGTTGGTAGTCTCTCATACTGTGCCGTTCTTACACTCTCACCCCAACAAAACAATAGACAGTAGTCGACAATAATCGGCTTGAAATTTGCAACATAAACTACCTATACCATGGGATATCTTCATATGCTATATTTTCTCTATACTAGGAGAAATCTTGGTAATCTATATGATTCTCACTAAGTTTGGCTAGGAAAAATTTAGTATTTTTCTCTAAATCTAGCTCTAAACGTCAGTTCTAAGAACAGCCGTTGTTGTGGTACATGAACTGATGTCAGAGTTTATCTCAGTAGTGAATGAAACGCAGTAAGAAATGAGATAACTTTTTTTTAACATAAATTTCCTTACAAAGTTAATTGACCATTAAATCATGAGCCTCTAAACCCATAAATAGCTTTGTTAGATTTTGTAAATTATAATTTGAGAAGTGATAATATGATTATTAAATGATTTGTTACATACTTAGAGCAATACAAGCCTACTAGTTCATCGATTTTTTTAATATACTTTCTTGCCGGTTGCACAAAAGTTTGTTAAATTTCAATCATGATTAAATGCCACGAGAACCAATCTGAGAAGCCTTCTCTGATCAGTTTTTGTAGCATTTAATCAGTTCAGAATTTAACAGACTTCTGTGCAACCGGCCATGAAGTTAGTCTTTTCAGTTTATAAACTAGTACCTAGTTCTGTGAACAGTAGACCTCACGCAGTATTTCATCCACAAGTACCTGTTGAAACTATAGACCTTATGGAAATACAGCAATAGATTGGCTTATCCACACATCTGTGTGATCACTTGTCAGCTGATTTATGATGAATAATTCTATAGTCTGATTAAATTTTTACTCTAATATTGGCGTATGAAGGAGGCTCCTTTTTCCTTTTATATTATCCTTGAAATGCAAAATTTTCAAAAACCTTGTATATAGCCTACATCATCGACGCGCAATTAAAAAAGGAACATACCTGTCAAATTTCATGAAAATCTATACCGCGTTCTGCCGTAAATGCACAACATATAAACATTTAAACATTAAGAGAAATTACAAACCGTCTATTTGTATCTTAGACCTCACTTCGCTCGGTCAATAATACTACCCCTTCAAAAACATCGAACATCTTGAAAATGTATCTTTCCATCAACGTAGTAGACAGTTGACTATAATACTACCCGCCAAAAACATTGAACATCTTGAAAAGTATCTTTCCATCACGTTTTAGACAGTTGACGGCAGCCAGACCTGATAACAGCGCTCCCACTCACATTCCGGGACGACACGTCGTGGTACGATAGGACAGAAGCTCTATGTTTATTTAGGATATTTTCTAGACATTTTAATTAAATTATTTATTAATTTTTGAGAAAACAACAACAGGTCAATAACTTACTGAGCGCAAGGTCTACTGTTCACAGAACAACTAGTTAATCAGTTGAGTAGTTGAGACGTGATGATGCGTCATTCGTGAATTTCCTATCCCGTATGTGTATGAGCCAATTCTCTCCTCATTATTTATTAAATATTATGTTTACAATGATTTTTTGCAGATGGCTGAACGTAATGAGCGACATTCTGGACCTGGAGTAGAAGAACATGTCGAAAGAGTTGATAACCAACAAAACCGCCCTCCGCTCTCTCTTGCACTCTTGAAATGATTCCTGCGACATGACTGATTCATCCTTTCTCATGCTACTGGTGGATAGTAAGTGTTTCTTTTTCTATTGAATTTTCCAACTGTTTTTCAATCAATAGTATTACAATTTCAAGGTAGTCAATTTTTGAGTGGTAGAGCTCAATTACAACTCAATTTACTTTCCTTGCCCTATTGCCCAATTTCTAAATTTCTATACATTTCAAGGTCCCCTGAGTCCAAAAAAAGTGGGTTTTGGGTATTGGTCTGAAGGTGTGGTGTGTGTGTGTGGTGTGTGTTGTGTGTGTATGTGTGTGTGGTTGGTGGTGTGTGTGTTATGAGTGTATGTGCGTCTGTGTACACGATATCTCATCTCCCAATCAACGGATAACATAGGTAAGGAAGTACTTCTTCCGAAAAAAATAAGATAAGATACCCAATTTCTAAATTTCTATACATTTCAAGTCCCCTGAGTCAAAAAGTGGGTTTTGGGTATTGGTCTGAATTGTGTGTGTGGTTGTGTGTGTGTGTGTGTGTGTGTGTGTGTGTGTATGAGTGTATGTGCGTCTGTGTACACGATATCTATCTCCCAATCACAGAAGACTTCAAATTTGGAACCTACGATCCTTACAATAAAAGGATCGACACGAACAATTTCGATCTAATGCAATTCAACATGGCGGCTAAAATGTTGTCAAAACAGGGGTTTTCGCTATTTCTTCAAAAACGGCTCCAACGATTTTGATCAAATCTATACCTGAAATTGTCATTGATGAATCTATCAACTGCACAAGTCCCATATCTGTAAAAATTTCAGGAGCTCCGCCTCATCTATGCAAAGTTGATTTTAGATTCCGATTATCAGGTCTCAGTTATTAATTTTAACGAAAAATTTAGTGTGGAAAAGATCGAGCATAAAAATCTCTACAATTATGTTTAGTAACATTTTCACCTAAAATTTAAAATGAACTCGAAATTCAAGAAATGTGATTATTTAATTGCAACTGTTGGCAACTGTGATTCTATTAAATCATTCACTATGAGGAGATAGCAGAACATCGTGTCCCTAGCGTTATTATCCTGTCACCAGCTGGCTCAGATCTTTAAATAGTAGACATGAGATGCGCGTGAACACTAGCGTCAGGTGATCAATTTTCATAACGGCAAGGAAAGTTGTGAGTGCGCCACATCAGATTTTTTGAGTGTAGAGAGGACTAAAAGGTCCCAACTCCGCCAAATAAAATAATGTTTTCATTTCATTTAAAAATATCTGACTTCATTCTCTATGTTATTGATGGATAGTAAGTGTTCTACATTACAATCATTTTCAAATTTCAAATACAGAGGCTGCAGTTTTTTCATCCAATTCACAGTACAAATTGTATGAGAGAAGTATTTCTATTGAAGTTTAAAGGGTTTGGATGTTAAGTCTTAAGCCCAGACCATATTAAGCGTTTTCTTCAGGCCCCAACCCTATCAGCCAATCGGAAAGCTTCCTACCCTGCCGACTCCAAAACGCCTGAGAAAACCCTCAATGTGGTCTGGCCCTTATCGCACATGTTAAACTATCGTTAGTGACCAGATTTATGGTTGTAACAATATAGAATAGATAAACATTACTACATAATAATAAAAATTCACAAAAAAATTCTATTTCGGACTATTCTATAAAAAATTTGAAACAGGCTTGGGATCTAAGCATGTTGTTCCCTTCCCAATCATTAATAATGAATGAGAATGATATTGTATCTATAAATGTATTAAAAAATTAATAAAAATAGTTTGTCAGATGTTTTATGAATGGCTGAAGCTTGTACAATTTAAGCCTATATAATTAAGTGTATTATATTTAAGCCTATTATAATTTTATTTTATGAATAATAAAGTAGCCCGGAATTCATACATTTAATCAATCGTTTTTTTCAAGGTTGATATTATTGATTTTACTTTCAAGTAGTTGATTGATTCCACTAATTTCCAATGAGAATTGAATTACTAATTTATAAAATTCACTAGCCGTTAGGCTCGCTTCACTCGCCATCCGTCTAGCCGGGGGCTCCGCCCCTGGACCCCCGACTGGATCGTCAAGAATGAGATCAGCAGGCTCGCTTCGCTCGCCTGCATTTTCATTTGCGCATTTTTATATATGTATGGACGATCTCCAGTCGGGGATCCAGACCAAAGGTGGCTAAACGGATATAGCAAGCGAAGCGAGCCTGACGGCTAGTACCTAATATAATATTCCCAGGAATAGCTCTGATTGAAGTAGCAGTGCCAAGCAATTTTCCGCGATAAATGTATTTCAATCTCAACTTGTGCCAACCTAACAAAGTCAACTCAACTTAATGCCAACCTGACAAAATTATCAATTTAGTTACCAGTTTAACAACTGTTCGAAGAGGTACTCTCTCTAGATTATAGTTCCATATTAATATGGTATGCCTTTTTCAATTATAATAAGAGAATAAGAAGAATATACATGCTAAAAGATGAAACTTTAAACCCTTAAAAACGACCCTTAGAGTTAAAATATTGCCAAAAGATTTCTTAGTGCGCCTCTAAAGGCCAACTGAAATACCTACCAAATTGAACGTTTGGTCCGGTAGATTTTTAGTTCTGCGAGTGAGTGAGTGAGTCAGTCAGTCAGTGAGTGAGTGCCATTTCGCTTTTATATATAAGAAGATTAATATAATCATAATTTTTGATGTGAATGAGGTTGTTTGGCGTTAAGTTATAAACCTCTTTGAGTTGTATATTTTCATGTAATGATTCTCAAAAATAGATTAATTAATTTTGTTTGCAGCTACAGTTCCATGCTACGTGTCAGAAACAGTACAATGCGGTCTACACCAAACTGGCAAACTGGGCTCTGCTTTGGTGCGGGTCAAGTGATGACGTTCACCTCCTATCCTGGGTCGGTGTTCTCCGGATGCTTCTACAAAGGTGACTCTGATACCCCAACAGTAAGATAGTTGTCAGCGGAACTGTCCTCAAAAACTCAACCCGAAATCGTGGGCTCAAGTGGATGCCAGTGAACAGGTAGAGAAACCAAAAGAGACAACGCTTTTCTTGTCGTTCTTCAGTTTCTATTTTATTCTTCTAAGTCCCTATCTTTCGCCTCTTCCAATTTCTATTTTATTCTTTTAATTCTTAATCTTTTCTCCTTTCTCAGTTTCTATTTTATTCTTCTAATTCTTCATCTCTTCGCCA
>NW_024088981.1:0-5644 GCF_014356525.2 Nilaparvata lugens | reverse complement strand
TACTGGAAATAGAATCTAAGAACTTGTCACTGGTAGACCAGGCAGGTAAACGACTGGACTTTCCCATCCTTGCTTTTGTCACACATTCCAATTGTTAGAACTGACGACGATGATGATGATGATGACAACTGTGATGAATCTGAAGAATTGTCACTTTAATATCTGAGAGATATTCAAACGAATCTTATAGCAAAGGCTGCAACAGTTGGTGAAGTGTTATTCGGACGATATTGGTGATAAATTTGTAAATGAATGTTTCATCTCAAAATGTACATAGAAATGAGTGCCAACTCGCTTTTATTTACATAGATTCGAATATGCTATTAATAAGAATAATAGACTGGGTTGGAGAGATCGCTCTTGAACTGTTGCAATGATCTCTGAAATCCACAACTTTAATTATACAGAGTTAATGAGAATTATTATGGAAGAAGCTGAATACTTTTAGAGTAGTATGATATGACAGTAGGTTCCATGGGAATCCTATTCCAGTTGAAGAAAACTACTTTCTGTCATTTCAAAACTTTTGTCCGTCATATGGATTCAACTACATTTTATTGAATCCAGCAGCTTCATCTTGAATCCAACTTTTTTTCAAATGGGAACATCGTAATGTGATACATGATTTCGATACAGAATCTCAAAAGAAAATTATGGCGGAATCCATATATCTCTAACGTTTCAATTATCTCAACACTTAAAGATAATAAGAATTATACAAACAAGAAATGAATGAGTACCTACAATGGATAATCGAGTGTAGTGAAAACTAAAAGTAGCTTCTAATTACAAATTTAACACTTTGAACAAAAACCAATTTGTCATAGCAAATTATTGTCAACATCATTGCAACTATTATCACAAGTAGTATTCTAATTACGCTTATTATGTTATAGACAGATAATAGACAGGCAGGCAGCGACGTTCACGGCAGCGAGTTAATATAGTTATAGAACTTATGAATTAAAATATGTTGTGTATTATTCAGCTGAAATCTTGTGTCGGCGCATAAGGTCAGTCTGTGTGATAACTCCCAAATGGCATCAGCTTTCTTAAATAAATTGAAAAATTTCAGGAATAGCATGCAATTAATTCCAGGTGACTAAATGATAGATCAAAACAATTTTTTCTTATGCAGTAAGTCAAAACCTTTGGTCTTCAGTAAGTAAAAAATTAGATTTCGCTAACGCTCGTTCAACAAATACACAAAATATATGAAGTAAAGTAAATTGAAGCTTTCTTAAGAAATATAAAACCTCTTATATTTATTAACTGTCTCTTTGAGGATGGATTTCTTTAAATTAAAAGAAATTGCTGCTGATGACCTGGGGCTATATATTAATTGCTTGATGATGAAGATTATTGAATAAGCGGTCATCCCTTTAATAAATAGCTCTGATTAGTTATTATAATATAGCTGCTCAGATACTTGGAAATGGAAAGTAAGAGACAATTTATTGTCTAGTAAGCCTTGCACAGTGAATAAACTGAGTTTCTCCAAGGGAAAAAGTACAAAAGTATAATTTATTTTATTCATCTTAATCTGACTTCGAAATTTACTTATGGGTTGAATGAGCTGTATGAGTAAATTCGAAGTCAGATTAAGATGAATCAAATAAATTATACTTTTGTACTTTTTCCCTTGTGAAAGGGGACTCAATTAATACAAATTTAGAGTCACACTCGCAATATATTAAAACCAGAGCATTCTCAGCAGCTGGATAACTTTTATAGCTGCATACAATGAAAACATACTAAATCAGACCAATTCAGCATTCAAAAAAAGCGCTGTGCTAAACTGTAGTTCAAAATTCCACCACATGAACAGTACAGGTCGGTCCCGTGTGTTAGAGAAGATTTTGGAAGTGGATATCCAAGAAGACTAGAATGTTGAATACTGGAGAATTGTTTGACCCTCGCAATAAAAGCCAAATTCAAGGGAATTCGTAACAGACCATATTCAATTTCGATTCCAACCAAGTTTGTCAGTTTCAACTGACAAGGGAAATTCAAGGTAAAGTCAAGACTTGTTTGATCCATGCAATAGAAGGTAAATTCGAAAGAATACATAACATGCCATATTCAATTTCGATTCCAACCAAGTTTGTCAGCTTCAACTGACAAGGGAAATTCAAGGTAAAGTCAAGACTTGTTTGACCCATGCAATAAAAGGTAAATTCGAAGGAATACATAACATGCCATATTCAATTTCGATTCCAACCAAGTTTGTCAGCTTCAACTGACAAGGGAAATTCAAGGTAAAGTCAAGACTTGTTTGACCCATGCAATAAAAGGTAAATTCGAAGGAATACATAACATGCCATATTCAATTTCGATTCCAACCAAGTTTGTCAGCTTCAACTGACAAGGAAAATTCAAGGTAAAGTCAAGACTTGTTTGGCCCATGCAATAAAAGCTAAATTCGAATGGATACATAACATGCCATAATCAAGTTCGATTCTAACCAAGTTTATTAGCCTTGAAAAACAAGGATATGCTGCTTTCGATTCTAGTATGGAAATTAAAGGAGATTTCGAGTTCAATGTCAAACAAGATCGTTTCCAGCTTGATTCAACTTCAGCCTTGATTGACAAGTGAAGGCTGCTTCTAATTCAAGCCTTGAATCAAGCCTTACTGCTGACTGGGGACGCAAGCAATTTAATATATCAATGTAAATTGAAGAGAAACAGCTGTTGTTCGATTAATATCATCGATTAAATCTTCTTGAATAAATGATTAAACGTAGGATCTCATAGGCCAGCTCAGAAATTATGAGCTGCATAATCACGTCTCCGTGGTTGGGAACCCACCTGAAATTTCGATCCTAGCATAAGTAAAACTGCAGGTCTATCAATTGACTGAGCGAAGTGAGGTCTAAGATTCAAGTCGACGGTTTGGCATTTCTCTTTATGTTTAAATGTTCATATGTTGCGCATTACGACGAAACTCGGGAATAGATTTTCATGCAATTTGACAGATATTCCTTTTCAAATTGTGCGTCGACGTATATACAGGTTTTTGGAATTTCAAGGATAATATAAAAGGAAAAAGGGCCTCCTTCGTACGCCAATATATACAGTAAAAATCAGACTATAGAATTATTCATCATAAATCAGCTGTTGAGTGGATTATAATATAAATTGCATGCCATGACGCATATCTCAATGTAACTTGGGAAAGAAATCATCAGCCGTGTAGACTATTGATTGCATGCCTCATTGAATGCAATTTTTATGCACTATTAAATGAATTATTGATTGCGTGCAATAACGCATGCAATTAATAACTAAAATACCATAGTATTGGCTCTCAAATTTCTCTGCTTTGAACTCGGGCTGTCCTGTTGCCAGTATGTCTTGAAGGAGATTAGCTTTTGATGTTAGCATTTTTGATACACCAACCCGAACAGCCATTAGCCGTTTTCACACCGATATCTTGCCGACACCACACAACAGGATAGAATTTACTCTGATGGACAGTATATGAGGAGGCTGCGGTTTATAAACTGTGCGAGGTCTACTGTTCACAGAACTACTAGTATTATACTTCGGTCAAACCAAGTCTACACATATAATAACATAACATAATATATGTTAACATAATAGGTTCTTGTTGATCGTTGCTCATGCTTGAGAATATTAGCAATTTTTGTAAATTCGATTGATTGATCCAGCGCATGTGCATTACTTCAAAGTATTAGCAATTATTTTAAGTTTAGGTTTCTCTGAACCACGCAGCGTTATTGTGGGTTCTGTCAACCGTGATACGCGAAAATCACGCGTGTGTGATAAAAAAAGTGGGTGTTTTCTCTGACAGCAACCTCGCAGCGCGCGATTATATTTTCAGTCATAGGCAACATAGATGTCCAACATGTTGCTGTAGCTAATGATCTATCAATGAATTTTGTAAATGAAAACCCATTGAACTTTTTATTGACTGGGGATAAGAAGGGTTTTCTATAATTGTGATTACCAGGCATCTGTTTGTTAAAGATACCAAGTTTAGGGAATATTTTAGCTTTCAATACATTTGTTTATGAGGTACTGTTCTGTGAATAGTAGACCTCGCGCAGTTATAAACCACAGCCTCCTCTAATACTGTCCATCAGAGTTAATTCTGTCCTGTGCTGTTGTGTCAGTGGCATATCCAGGGGGGATATGAGGATGTATCCCCCCCCTAGGAGATGAGAGAATAGCACAATGATAATATGAAATTATAAGCTAGACAGTGAATGGTCTAGATATATATGGACTGAGATAGCATGAAAATAAAAAGATAGCACTTAAAGTGAGTCAATTTTGTTACTTTCACCATCTATTATTTTGAAGAAATTCAATGTAGCTTATATTTTTTCAGAGTTGATCATAGTTTATTGAGTTTCAAGTATGTGGTTGAGAAGACAAGTATGGCCACCTATAGTATATCCTATAGTATAGTTCATATCCTTAAACAATGCACCAGCAGCTTCTTCTACCCTTAAAATTTCCCGGTTATGATAAATGGGGGTAGCCTAATTTCCATCGTAACAGGGGAGATACATCCCTGAATATTTGGGAAAATTGTTCATTCCTCTCCCCTAGAAAAAATTCAAGTTCAAGAACTGAAGTAAAAATTGATCAAAACGTTAATGAAAAGTATCTAATTATGATTTGGTATTATTTATGCTTCCTTCTGTTTTATTATTTTATACTTTTGTTATAAAATTATGTATTCTCTTTTATTCGTTTTGAATATGTATTTGTTGTATGGCAAATAAATGATTTGATTTGAATCAAGTTGAAACCTATTAGCATTATTATTTTTGGAACAATTGAATTACTATTAAAATTCTTGAGTGCGCGACGCAGAGGGAATTACAGAGATTGCGCGCGTGAAGTCAAAGAAAACACTTCCCTAGCAATAGCTGCAGCAGACTTTTGCGTGATTACGTCAAGAGAAACCTAGGCTTTAAAATGTAGTGGCTAGTCGCGCATGTAAATTCTATTGTAGTCCAGGCGCTGGCTTACATTGAGCATACATGAGAGAGGCAGAGAATTTGACTTCGGATTATGTTAGGGGGTCTTTAATGTATATGAAACTCGATGTCGTCACGTCCCAGGGTGGTCGACAGCTTGGGGGGAGGGGGGTAAGTTGTAAAAAACGCGCGCTTATAAAATCGCCTGTCCTGCAGTTACTATTCATAGTACAGCTTTTAATTTTTCTCAAAATTATGTACACATGACTGGCTTTCAATGTGGTCCTGTACATTTTTGCGATAAACCGCATAGTTTTAGGATGAAAAAATCATCGATTCAAAATTGATTGACATCGATGTTTTGTCTTTCGATACCCATCCCTACTTTGAACCCTTAAAAATCAGCCTTAGAGTTAAAATATTGCCAAAAGATTTCTTAGTGCGCCTCTAAAGGGCCAACTGAACATACCTACCAAATTTGAACGTTTTGGTCCCGTAGACTTTTAGTTCTGCGAGTGAGTGAGTGAGTTAGTCAGTCAGTCAGTGAGTGAGTGCCATTTCGCTTATATATATAAATATAGATTATTGACGTTTCCAATAGCCATTTTCACGTGCTCAAAGGAATAAGAACATTCTTATTCTTATTCTCAACATCTGTTCAATCTGAAGCCAGCTACAGACATGCATCAT
>NW_024088980.1:0-6026 GCF_014356525.2 Nilaparvata lugens | reverse complement strand
AAGAACATTCTTATTCTTATTCTCAACATCTGTTCAATCTGAAGCCAGCTACAGACATGCATCATTCGGCAAGCAGCGAAATTCTAAAATCCAAACAAGAATGAACAGTTAATATTATTTCATTCATATCCTACTGGTATCAGCAATCCTCTATAGAAGGCAGTGACAAGGCAGAGAATCGGCAACGATGTTCTCCTAACTTTCTCCACTACCATTATAACGTGGACCTCACTATAGTGTTCTGTCATTAAATTCAAATTGTCAAATTGTTATCTCAGAGGTTCATAGAGGTCTAATCAGATGTACCGTTATCAACCATCCTCTATAGAAGGCAGTGACAAGGCAGAGAATCAGCAACGATGTTCTCCTATCTTTCTCCATTACCATTATAACGTGGACCTCACTATAGTGTTCTGTCATTAAATTCAAATTGTTAATGATAGTTTTCTAGTTATTCACGTTTTTCAAAAATATCGAAAAATCTATATATCTCGAAAACTAAGGTCGATATTAGAGAATTTTACTGGACATTTTTTGTTGCAAATTCAATGTAGAATCTATGTTCTTCTACTGTTACATTTTTCGTGGGACATCCTGTATAAAGAATTGAAGTTTAGATGATTAAACTTTACCAATCTTATCTCAGAGGTTCATAGAGGTCTAATCAGATGTACCGTTATCAACCATCCTCTATAGAAGGCAGTGTTGAGGCAGAGAATCGGCAACGATGTTCACTTATCTTTTGCCACTCCCATTATAACGTAGACCTCACTTTATTGTTTCAAGCTTGCTACTTAATCTTCACTGCTATAGTGAGGTCCACGTTATAATGGCAGTGGAGAAAGATAGGAGAAAAACGTTGCCGATCCTCTGTCTTGTCAATGCCTTCTATAGACGGTAGCAGATACAGGTTTATTGATGTAACATTAAATTAATGTTCATTCTTGTTTAAAATAATCAATTAAATTTTATTAAGCAAGAAATTATGTTTTTGAATAATTTCACAATGGACATGAAATATTTTGTTAATTAATAATCAATACTACATTGTTCAAAGTCGATCTGGCAACAGAACAAAGCGAGAAAGAGATAGCGCTATTTGCTTTGTTGAATGATAGACAAGGATAGCAATACCATTGCTAATGGAACACTGTCATTATAATGTGAACCTCGCTATAATGTTTAGTGTTAATGTTCTATGTTGATGTTGAATGCTCATTGCTGCTATTTTGAGTTTGGCGGCCTCGTTTCAATTTGGCAAAATGGCGGAAACGTGTAAACGACATTTTCAATGGAGGTCGGCTATCATGTTTTGCTTCCCACTGTTTTTCGAGGAGTGGAGGAGGAGAAGAAGTGAATGGAAGGATGTGAAGATGGATAAGAAAAACAAGATAATCTGAATAATTGGAGAGATGTGGTACAGAATGAGAAATGACGGTGAAGGATAAGAGAAGAAGAAGATGGAGTAGAGATACGGGAAAAGGATAGGAGAAATAGAAGGATGAGGTGGTGGAGAAGAAGAAGAAGAAGAAGAAGAAGAAGAAGAAGAGAGAAGAAGAAGAAGAAGAAGAGAAGAAGAAGAAGAAGAAGAGAAGAAGAAGAGAAGAAGAAGAAGAAGAAGAAGAAGAAGAAGAAGAAGAAGAAGAAGAAGAAGAAGAAGAGAAGAGAGAAGAAGAAGAAGAAGAAGAAGAAGAAGAAGAAGAAGAAGAAGAAGAAGAAGAAGAAGAAGAGAGAGCGAAGAAGAAGAAGAAGAAGAGAGAAGAAGAAGAAGAAGAAGAAGAGAAGAAGAGAAGAAGAAGAAGAAGAAGAAGAAGAAGAAGAAGAAGAAGAAGAAGAAGAAGAAGAAGAAGAAGAAGAAGAAGAAGAAGAAGAAGGAAGTGAAATAAGAATGATGGATGACTGTCTCCACCATGATAATAACTAATCTCATAGTCTGAATCACCCTATCTTTCCAACAGTGCTCAGCTTATAGTCGACGAAAAGGCCTTGTTTTTCTCGAATGGAGAAGACTGTCTACAGCTGAGACATTACAATAAAGCTTGGCCATTTCGCTGTCCTATCGTTAGAGGATTTCCCCTTTCTATTCTTCTTTCTTCGTCTTTCTCCTCCACTTTTCCCTCCTTTCTTCTGAATTTTTTCTTCTCCATCTACTACTACCCTTTTTGTTTCTTACTGCCCTTTTGGTAGAGAGTTAGTGGGGAGGATATTTTTAATATTCTTTCCGAAGTATGGACATTGATATGTCCAAAGCTCCGCCATTTATGTAGATGCATAACAATATAATTATCTAGTTTTATATTACAAATTGCTTTTTCATATCATATACAGTTCAATAATTATTTTCTTAGTCTATATTATGTAAATTCATCTATAATTTTGCTGTATTGTAAGCTATTGTATATAAGTGTATAAGCCAGTATATATTGTAATCTACATAAATAAAGTACTCAATCAATCAATCAATCAATCAATCCTATCTTCTCCTTATTTTTTCTACTACTACTACTACTACTACTACTACTTATTCTTCCACTTCTTCTTTTTCCTCTTCCTCTTCTTCTTCTTGTTCTTCTTCTCCTTCTTCTTCTTTTCAATCATCATCTTCTCCCCCATCTTCTCACTAGAAATGTCAATAGAATATCCTAGTACTGACACACGTTCACCGCCATTTTGAGATTGGTTTGGTAGCTCTGTACCAATGTATCTTTACAATACAATGTATCCTAGGTATATTGTATTCTTTGGTCAGTACAGTCATAGAATAAACAATCCATCGACGATGTATAGAAGTTTTCTCTGGTACAGAGTTCAGCAGTCGAACGGTTTGGCTGAATAATGCATAGCTCAACAAATTGGCTGTAAATTTGCTCTAGTCGTCGATCTGGGAGCTCTGTCCGCAACCACATAAGACACTTGTATAAGAGACTGTGTGGTTTTGAGAGAGGTTGTAAGAGAGAGATGGTGAAAGCGAGAGAGAGAGAAAGAGGGAGAGACATTCAGTGAGCAAGGGGGTGAGAGAGAGTTAATGAGAGAGAGGGTGTGAGAGATTGATTGATTGATTGAGTACTTTTTTTGTACTTTATTTATACACTTATATACAATAGCTTACAATACAGCATAATTATAGATGAATTGACATAAAATAGACTAAGAAAATAATTATTGAACTGTCTATGATATTAAAAAGCAATTTGTAATATAATAACTATAGATAATTATATTTTTATGCATCTACATAAATTGGCGGAGCTTTGGACATATCAATGTCTATTCTTCGGAAGGAATATTAAAAATATCCTCCCCAATAACTCTCTACCAAAAACCAAAGGAGAGAGAAATATCTATCAAGAGAGAGAGATTCAGCGATCAAGGGGGTGAGAGAGTTAATGAGAGAGAGAGAGAGATACAGTTAGCAAGGGGGTGATTGGATTATATTAGATTAGATTTCTTTATTTATGTATGTTACAATATTTACTGGCTTATACACTAATCCACATCAATTATCATTTTACTCTGATATTTTACAAACAGGTCACTTACGAAAGGCTTTTAAGAGAACAAAAATAATTGACATCCTCAAGCCAAATAAACCTGAGGATCAGGATGAAAACTACCGTCCTATAGCACTGTTGAGCTGTTGCTATAAGCTGCTTGAGAGACTCATTTTAAATAGAATTGGACCAATAGTCTCAGAAGCTATCCCTGTAGAATAAGCAGGCTTTAGAACAAATTAATAGAAGCTGTGGTGACCAGGTTCTAGGCCTAACCAGTCATATTGAAGCTCGGTTTCAAAAGTGTTTGAAAACTTCTGTGGCATCTGTGGATTTGACTGCTGCATATGACACAGTTTGGAAACAGGGACTCTTATACAAACTGATACAGGTCATCCCATGTCAAACTATTAGAAGGCTCATTGGTAATATGTTTTCTGATATGAAATTTGAAGTGATCCTGGGCAATAAGATCAGTAAACAGAAAAAAACTTAATAATGGTCTTCCACAGGGTTCAGTCCTTGCTCCAAGTCTTTACAATTTATAGACAGCAGACTTGCCTATTACATGTTGTTCTAAAAAGTTCATATATGCTAATGTTGTGGCCATTGCAGCTCAGCATAAAAATTAAAAAAAAAACTGAGGAAGTGCTTTCTGAAGACCTGAAGAAGATGGAGGAATACTTCCATAAATGGAGGCTTATTCCAAACCTGAAGAAAACAGAAGTCAGCTCATTCTACCTAGATAATAAAATGGCTAATAGAAAACTCAAGGTTTATTCCAATAATGTACTTCTCCAACATCAAAATCTCCTCAAGTATCTAGGTATTACACTGGAAAGAAAACTGTCTTTCAAAAAACTCCTGGAGACCACCTGAAAGAAAATTCAAACCCGCAATAATATTATTCAAAAATTGTGTGGTTCCACTTGGGGTGCCTCAGCCCATACCTTGCGGTGCTCCACTCTGTCTCTTGTTTATTCTGTAGCAGAATACTGTGCACCTGTGTGGATCGATAGCCCGTACACTAAGAAAATTGATGCACAGCTCAACATGGCTATGAGAATGATTACTGGGTGTATCAAGTTAACTCCTGTAAATTGGCCTCCAATACTGAGCAATATTGCTCCACCTCCCTTACGGAGGAAAAACGCCTTGTTTAAGGAGTTCAAAAAGATTTCTGATAACCCAATGCTGCCAATTCATGGAGATCTTCCCGACCTAGAAATAGGTCGCCTCAGATCTAGAATGCCTCCATTGACATCTGCAAAGGATTTAGTTAGAACCAATTTCAACATAGACTCAGAGTAGAATGCTGCATGGAATTTGCAAGCACCTGACCAATTGGCACGGCTTATCAATCCAAATAAAGAGCCAGAAGGTTTCAGCTTTGGAAGGGATTAAACAGAGTGCGAACAGGGCATGGTGTATGTGGGGACAGTCTGCGTAAATGGGGGATCATTCCATCACCTGAATGTGACTGTGGAGCTCCAAAACGAACTTTGAAACATATTGCTGAGGTCTGTCATGTCAGGTTGTATCCCCATGCTGTTGAGGATTTTGTGAATGCTGCACCAGCAGCTCTTGAATGGCTGGCTAATTTGGAATTGGCTTTATAAATGTCTTGTTTTACCTTTCAATAATTATGTTATTAAAACTACCGGTTCTGTCCATGTGCATAGTTTTATATTTTGACTTTTTTAATTTAATGACAATCAATTATTATAATTGAGCACATAATTCATATTTGAGAGGTGAATGTGTCAAAATGCCATACGCTATATATACATTGAATGACGATAATACTAGTTATTCAACGAATTTCACAAAGTATAAATAATAAATCAATGAGAATAAAGATTGAATGCAATCAATATAACGATAATATAATAATGTGATGTAGCTTCATAAATCGGCGGTGTTTCAACAAATAATTGTTCCCATTAAAACACGACCGGGTTGTGATGGAATAGAGTTGTTGGGAATTATAACTCAAAATAATGTTCAAATAAGAAACTCTACTTAATAAATTAAAAAATAGTTGATTTGAATCTTAGAATTATGGGATGAATGAAATATTGAATAAATATTGATTGAGTAATATTGACGATACACAATACTAAAGAACAGAAAATCTTGAGATGGGAAGATGAATATGTATTATGTAGAATGGAGATGGGATGTGGAAAATGGATGAATGAATGGAATGGAGAATGGAAAGGAAGGGAGATTAGAATATTTGTCATGCAGTGCTCTAGGGTTGGACAGAGACAGTCATTTTCTCAATAAGATACTTTTTCAAAGACAGGATGAAGCCCGCTCGGCTCAGAGATTGATTGAGTACTTTATTTATGTAGATTACGATATATACTGGCTTATACACTTATATACAATAGCTTACAATACAGCAAAATTATAGATGAATTTACATAATATAGACTAAGAAAATAATTATTGAACTGTATATGATATGAAAAAGTAATTTGTAATATAATAACTATAGATAATTATATGGTTATGCATCTAATAAATTGG
>NW_024088979.1:0-6008 GCF_014356525.2 Nilaparvata lugens | reverse complement strand
TATGAAAAGTAATTTGTAATATAATAACTATAGATAATTATATGGTTATGCATCTAATAAATTGGCGGAGCTTTGGACAGTATTTGTAATATTACATTTTTCTTCTCACATTTGAATCGAATCTTCAATTCGAGATCTATGGAACTTTATAGTAAATGTCAGAGTTATCAATAGACGGATAAATTTTGATGGAGAATTTATTATCGTGAATGTTTGTGCATGTTCCATGGTGTCCCGAGGCAGGGTTAACAAATTATTTAAAAGATAAATGGTTTATTAAATCGATGATATATATATATAAAAATTTAAAATAACATTTTCAAATTAAAGTTTTATTGAGAACAGATGTAGAATGTGAATTCTAAACTTATAAGTTATAATTTTTTGATGACGTGTCTGTGGAGATCGATATTGAACAGGGCGTTGGTTTGGTGACTTTCAACTTTGCTTTTCCTGTTCAGCCCTTCCTTCTCTTCTGAAACTAATGGCTGGCTATGTTTGTGTTGTAAAGTTTTGCTCTAAATCATTTTCGTTTATTAATGTTTTAAATTGAGTTTTATATAAAATTTTGTGCTGTTTTGGTCAGATTTAGCGGTTGTATTGTCAAGCCATTAGCCACGGGGTTTCAACTGTAAACTAGATAAGTTCTTAGTCGTAATAACTCTGAAATCATTAGGCTTGAAGTTATTGTTCTTTGTATATTTCTGTGTTTTTGCCAAAATTTTCATCTGAAAGTTATAAGTTAATTTGCTCTGAAAACTGGATTTCTCATTCATAGGCAATAGATCCATTCACAGTTTATCAAGAATCTATTTTATTGGAGCCGACAACTTTCCTTAGGTGATAGGTGTTAAATGCTATTCCAACCGTTTAAGGAAAAATTGGTAGCACGGCAACAGCCACCTATACTTTATCTCACCAACGTCTAAAAACAACATCTCACCGAATATAATATCTACCTAATAAAGAGTTGAGAGCTCATTTACACAGACTTTTGAGATTTGGATGAATAAGTTTAAATCAGAAAACAGTGTTCAGTTCAGCTACTTTAATTCTCATGGCAGAAGTCACTGTAAACTGTTTATTAAATCAGTTTGAATCTTGCTGTCAGTCTAACCCTGTTTTCTGATACATTATTTAGCGTTTTTGGCTCAAAGCTTGTATTTCGGACCAGCTAGAGGGAGACCTACATGGAAATATAACACGACACAGTCAGAGACAGGAAGGCAATGGAGCCAACATTTTGTGACCCATGAAAGAATTATCATAATTTTTTCGCATGCTGGAGGATGAGAAATAATACCGTGAGGAATTCCCTTCTGTTATATCCATTATGTAGTCTGACTACCATTGTATATTCTGTGATTCTGAACAAAATTCTATAACAGTTTATAATCACCATCATTATCGTTATCACCTTCATCGTCAACATCCTTCTCATCACCAGATTGAGGCACACAGTGACACAACTTTCACAAGAGGGTCAAAAAAGGTATATTTATTACTACCTGGAATTATTCACTCAGGTATCTGACCGGAATAAGTGAAATACGCAAACTTTCTGCCGAATGTCAGACGGAATACAATCTCAATAGTATTCAATAAAATACTTTTGGGGAGGAACTTTTGATTCAACTTTAAAACCTCTATTTGTTTTACAAAAGTTAGTTATCAAAACAATAATGAGGTATCCGAGAGATTTCCCAAGTGTCACATTGTTTCAAAATTCCAATCTGTTCACTATAAGGCAATTGTTCATTTTAAAGACTATTAAGAAACATGTGCTCAAATTAAAAATATTCAAAATTTTCAAAGAGTAACTAGACAAGTCGCTCAAAACTTAATCACAATTGAAAGAGTTGATAGCACCCTATCCCGTAGAAGTATTTCATATTTGGAAATAAACTCTATAATAAAGTTCCAAGAGGATGGGTGTTAAAGAAGCCTAAAATAAAAGATTTCCATACTGGGTGAAAGAAAATTATTTTTATTCAATTAATGATTTGGTTTAATATTGATTGATGTTGTATGAATCTAAATTCAGCTTTATGTATATCTTTAATTTATTGTTATTTCTTAGAATGAATATTTAGTTGGTTGAATGTTAATTACTGTTAGCCTATATTATAATATTGTAGGATCATTTTTATATATTATATTAATGTATAAGTGAATAAGTTATATAAGACTCCACGTCGGCGTACAAGTTTTCTTTTGCCGACGTTTAGCACAAGTTGTCAATTTCCTTTCAGTTGTATTCTGTATATATTTTTGTGCAATAAACGATTTGATTTGATTTGAAATGTATCCCATAATCAATTTATTCTAGCACTCCTCTATAAACATAAACTTTCAGTTTATGTAATACTCATCTAATAACCGGATTTTTCGGAATGAATATTATGATTGACCAAACGTAGTGAGGTCTATGTTTCAACTCGATTTGCTTTTGTCTGTCTGTATGTATTGCGATTACGGCCAAACGCGTTGATAGAATTCGATGAGATTTGGCAGGAATATTCCTTTTTTAACTGCGCGTCGATTTATAAACAAGGTTTTTTGAAATTTTGCATTTCAAGGATAATATGATAAGAAAAGGAATTCCTCCATACTCTGGTATCACTATTATCTACTTTGAAGATAGGATCAATCAGACTATAGAATTATTCATAATCAATCAGCTGACAAGTGGATTATTCATTATTCATAGCATTACACAAATGTCTGGCCGTGTCTGACAACATAATAAGTGAGTTTTTGGTCATGGAGAAAACAAATAACAGTTTTTGAGAGTAAATTATGATTCAACTGTGAATTGTGATTCAACTGAATCAACTAGAACAGGTGACATCAGATACTTGTGGATGAGAAAACTGCGTGAGGTCTACTGTTCACAG
The DNA here is from genome assembly GCF_014356525.2 of Nilaparvata lugens. Taxonomy (NCBI): domain Eukaryota; kingdom Metazoa; phylum Arthropoda; class Insecta; order Hemiptera; family Delphacidae; genus Nilaparvata; species Nilaparvata lugens. The sequence goes on along the minus strand of NW_024088979.1, from coordinate 3,111 downwards.
AACTACTAGTAATTTGTTTACAAGATATGGATATGATATTGTTTACAAGAACGGACCATTTCGTAAAGAGTTTTCTTTTGTCAATAAATATCATACTGTCATAAACCAGAAAGTTTGACAAACCGCCAAACATAACAGTTCCATTTTTAAGGAATGAAATAAACTTTTAACTTCAAAAAATAAGACTGATCAGACAGTTTTTGGCTGACAGAGTTTGGACGATAAGCAGAGGTAGAAGTGGGGCTAGCATTCTAGTCTCCCCTCCAGCCAGCTAGTGGAAAAAGCTTTCCATTTTTTTCTGAATAAGATTCCACTTCACACACTTCTCCATCGACATCCTCCAGAGACAGACCCAAACGATCTATTATAGGCCTATACTAACTGGATAGCGAACTGAGTAGGATTCGCCAGCCAAGAAACTGTCCAACACCTTTTCATCCATCCCCACCACAAGTTGGCAACACGAGTAGCCTACTGCCAGCCGGAGGCCTATTAACATATTTCATTAATGCTCCATAAGTCGAGCACCTTACATGATGTTTGTTTCATGTTCTGCGTTCAATTAAACAAATGAATTCAATAAAGGAAGTGATATTTTCCATTTTATCAGTAAGACAAATATATTTAATATTCCTTTATGTGGATTGAAGTAGCATTATTCTTACTTTTAATTTCATATTACTACGTTTCATATTATAATCATCACTGTTCAATCTTATTATGCTACTTTTATTTTTTTTCTACATCGAGTATATTCTGTAAATGAGATTGAGAGTAGTTCATTATGTAGTTCATTAAGTAGTTCACAGAACTACTAGTAATTTGTTTACAAAGATTGATATAATATTGTTTACAAGAGCGGACCATTTTGTAAAGAGTTTTTTTTGTCAATGAACATATTTCATTAATGCTCCATAAGTCGAGCACCTTACATTATGGTTATTTCATGTTCTGCGTTCAATTAAACTAATGAATTCAATGGAGGAAGTGATATTTCCAAGATTGAGAAAAAAAATTTGTCTGTTATCCAGTCATAGATTGTTTAATTACTAATTTTATTTTCCAGATTATATAGGAATACATTTATAAAATTGCTGCACATATAGATTAACTGCCTTCTAACTACACTTAATCCTAGTGAAAGCTCGATGAACTTTGTATTTATAGTATATATTCAGTCTAATTGTATTGAGTTTCATTAACTACTAGAAAAAAATTGTTTTATACTTAAGGCTGTGCAAAGGCTAAAAATAATCATCAAGCTATCAAAATTGAAAAGTTTTCTCAGGGAAACATTTTTTTCCGAACATTACTTTTTTAGATATGAGTGCGACTGAAGTTTAAATTTTCGGGACAGAACATTTCAAATTCGGTACGATATAAATCCATGAGATTCAGAGGATAGGTTCTTCATGGTATTTTTGATCTAGTAAAACAACATTTTTCTGAAAATATCAATTTTGGAAAAGTTATTCAATTTACCAAAAATAACTCAAAGTTATTTTTAGTGAATAACTCAAAGTTATTTTTAGTAAATTGAATAAATATCTTAAAAACTGATATACTCAGAAAATGTTTGTTTTACTAGATCAACAATACCATGAAGAATCCATTCTCTAAATCTCATGGATTTATATCGTACCGAGTTTGAAATGTTCTGTCCCAAAAATTTGAACTTTAGGTGGTCATATCTCAAAAAGTAATGATCAGAAAAAAATATTTTCCTGAAAAACCTTTCTCATTTTGATAGCTTGATGACAATTCAAAAATCTTTGAAAAATATCACGAGGGAAATAGTTATTTGTATATCTAGAGTGAAAAGTATGGCTTTTTCTCCCTGAGGGAAAAGTTTGAAGCCCGAGGCGAAGCCGAGGGCAACAATTTTCCGAGGAGAAAAAGTATTTTTCACTCGTGATGTACACAACATTTTCCTCCATCTACATTTTTATAGAAACTGCAAATAAAATCATTTAATAATACTTACGTATTGGTGACAATGCTTCCTAACAACATAACCTAAACTTTAAAACCGGCGTCTGATTGGCACTGCCGATTGCGCTTTCTATCGGCTAAAGTTGTAACAATCAGCTGGGTGTTTACTAAAAATGGCTGACTCCAGATCACGCGGTTCAGATTTGAATTGCAGATCAAAAATATTGTGGTTGGGTATTTTGAATTGACAATAAGATATTCACAATAAGAGATTTTAAAAATTGTATAAATTTATCGTCTACTATATTAAGAATATAATATCATACAAACAAATATATTTCATGAGTTGATCAAATTTCTGGTTGTGGTATTGAATTCAGTTGACTCAATGACAGACTCCTCTTTATGCTTTCTAATTGAGCTTAGACCTTCTAACCTATATAATGTAAGTTTTTAAAATAGAGAGCTTCCCATGTTATATTAAATGGAGTCAATTTTACTCCTAGGGAGTTTTTCTGTTTTTACTACCGAGGGCGAAAAAGTGACACTTTAGTATTATGTTTCAGGGAGTAAAGTAAGTACTTTAGCCAGTAGGTGGAGGAAAGTTAATTTTTAGCCTTTGCACAGCCTTAATATATAGGATACCGCAGACATCTGTAAAACTTCTATAACAAAGTGATTATATAGTGTTTTGTCATAGAAAGCAACATCAACTTCTATAGCATTTAATTGGTTCTTATATAACAATATTTTCAAAATATGTATTTTGAGAACATTAATCTCCAATCGTAATGGGCCAAACTACAAATATTAATTTCCTGACACAAGTTATATAGTGACACAAGTTAAGTAATTTTCCAATCCTCTAAACTGCTTCCTAATAATATATTTTTTCTACACAGAGTATATTCTGCACATACTTTATTTTGGGTATTTCCAAAATTCACTTGTCAATGCAGCCTTACCGTATTTCAATTGGAAATTCTCAAATTAGAAAGTTACTTCCGTTACCGTTGTTATCTAATTCTTTCCTTCTATTAATAAAACAGTTCCAGGAAAGAACGAAGCATCCAATATCACATGCTTTGTGTGTCTAAAGTTTCCTTTTCATCAATAAGTAAGATTATTCAGTTTATAAAGCGAATTTTGGTCAAGAAGGGTTTGATAGTGCAATAGAAA
>NW_024088978.1:0-6203 GCF_014356525.2 Nilaparvata lugens | reverse complement strand
CAGTATGCTTACAACACTTGAATGGAGAAGTTGTGCAATAAAGATAATCGTATGGAGGGTTTTATTTGTTCTTCTCTTTATATATGTTGTGTGAATATGCTATTACTTTTCCATATTGCTTTGAAAAAAATATGATTCAATGCAAAATGATAGTAAGAGAATATTGGAATCTATACAAAATGTACGAAATAAGATTAGGGATTGGAAACACCTCAATTGATGCAGGAATCATGCTAGTAAGAAATCATACATTATCTTATATCAAATCATGTGTCAATTCATCAGATGCTTCTCTCGATGTTAGTCTAAGACATTGGTATAGATTTATGATTGATGAACGTTCAATTCTTTGCAATTTCTACAAAACTTACAACATACTTAACAAGTGTGTTAATAAGACACATCATGATGATAGAAAATTGTATTCCCTATTGATTAAAACATACCAACTTTGTAGTAATATAAAGCACATAGTGAGACAATTTCTTTGTCTCTCGATTGAGGTGAAGTGTTTGATTAATTAACCTCAGTCGATGTTCAACTATTGAGTTGAAAGGTAATGAAAAATGGTATGTAGAAGAAAGTTATCTTCTAGAAAACGAGGGAGAGGAATCTTGAGTTCGGCTAGCAAAATTGTCAAAGGTATAGCGGGTACTGCGGGGGACATTACATCAACTATTATAAATAAATTAATAAATGCATCACCTGAAACCATTTCCCCGGATATCAGTGGTGTGGCCCTGGCACGAAGGTTAATGAAGGTTAAAGAGAGGGGATCAAGTATAAATTCATTAGATAGAGCCTGTAAGGTACATGATATAGCATACACTCAAAATAGTGATAATAAGTCGCGAGCGATTGCAGACAGAGCTCTTGCAAACACAGCATGGGAAATATTCAAGAATCCAAAATCATCTCTAAGTGAAAGAGCACTTAGTTATCTTGTAACAAACGTGATGAAAGCTAAAGCAGCGGGTGGAGTGTAGAGAGAAAGAAGAAGAAGAAGAAGAGCACAGGGAAAACTCATAGCAGCTTGATAAGGAAAAAAGCTATTGCTCAGTTGAAACAGCATATTGCAGGTAGAGGTTACTATTTGAAACCGTACCCTCCAATCTCAAGTGGTGGTCGTATTTTGATTGGACCCAACCCCACATCCTCCTCCTCCTCACCATATGGTGTAAGTTTATTCCCAAAGAAAAGAGGAGTTAAAAAACGTAGAAAGACAAAGAAGGTGAAAAAATGAATATCGATGGTGAATTGTCCAATCACGATCTAATAAAATGGTGTAAATTATTACAAATTCCCCTACGAGGTATATACATGATAGATACATTACCTAATAAAATTCTAAAAAATGAGAATTGTATTGTTAATTTAGACACTCAATCCGGACATGGTACACACTGGGTTGGTTATAAGAAACGAGGATCAAATGTTTACTATTTTGATCCAATTGGTAATTTACAACCACCTTATGAATTGAATAAATATTGGAAAAAAGAAACAGGTGTAAATATTTTTTACAATGTTGAGCAAATGCAACCATTACATACAAATATATGTGGACACCTTATGCTCTTGTTTTTTGTGAACCAGTTGTAATCCAGTATTTGTACCGAAAACATATAAGATGGTTGTTATTACATTATGATCTAGATCAAGTGATCTCTATGAACATTTACAAGAAATTCTCGATTTGGATAAAAATAAAGAATGGGAATTGGATTGATTAATTTCTGTACTTACAATAGCATTGCAAATGTTATAAAAGGTAAAATTCTACCTTCAAATATGGTGATAAATTAATTGATCTTGATACGGGTGCATATGAAGTTGATGACATTATATTAGCTTTAGAGAGTAAATTGAATAGTGACGAAAAGAAACTTAATATAAGAGCTAACACGAATACTATGAAGCTCGAAATTCGTTCTGATAAGCCTATTGACTTTACATCATCTACTTCAATAGGAAAAATGCTTGGTTTTGATAATGTTATTACAACCGAATAAATGGTATTATTCTCAGCATTTAGTTAGCATAACAAATATTGACTCTATTGTAGTTGAGTGCAATATAGCCTGTGGGAGTTACTCCGATGGCAAACAGAAACATATTATATATGAGTTCTCACCTAGAGTACCTAGTGGGTATTTGATAAATGAAACACCTAATCCGATAATCTATATGCCTTTAAACACACATAGAATTCAAAGCATTAATGTAAAGGTAACCAATCAAGAAGGATCGTTTATTGATTTCCAAGGAGATATAATTACAATTAGACTTCACATTCGTGAAAAACAAAGAACTTGAAATGGGATTCCTCGTTTTCAAACCACACACTAGCATTTGCTCACAGAAGCTCATTAGAGACTCAAACATGATAGAGTCAACACCTAAAAAGCTATGTGCTATATCAGCGAAAAGCGCAAGAATATTGGAAAAGTTGGGATTTATAGTGGATTGGCGTCATGTACGGCGCAGCAATTAGTGAAATTCTCGATGTTGAATCTCAACTTGAGTTCTATAATGATATTACTAAATTTCAGTTCCATACTCATACAGTATATTCGGGTCAAGAAATTAAACCCTCAGATGAAGCTCGCATCCATGTGGCTTCTATGGATCAGTACAGTCTTCCATGCAAATCATTTATATTTATTGAGGGGGAGGTGAAGTGTACAAAACCAGCTGCAAAGGCCGGGGATGCTCCGATAGAAGCTAAGTATATATTATCCAGTAACCTCATTGGAAATCTCTTTGATGAAATCGATATGAATTGGCTGGACAACAATTTCTAAATCAAGACTAATTGGATTAACATCAACAATTAAAGCTATACTAGTGAAAATATGTTTGATAAGAACACATATCACTTGGCTGGTATGACAGAGCAGGATATACACTAAAAGATAATAAGTTAACATTCTGTGTGCCTCTTAAATTATTTTTACCATTTTTTGAAGACTTTCAAAGAATATTTTAACTTGAAACAAGAACTTGTATTATTAAGATCACCAACAGATCTCAATTGCATCGAGTCTACAGAAGCAACAACGTTAATATAAAATAACGAAGCTTCAATGGAGATTCCCTATATTACTTTAGAAGATCATGTGAGGTTGAAATTTTTGAGATTGCTCGATGCTGATACACCACTGAAGCTGAGCTTTCGTCATTGGGAGATTTCAGAATTACCAAATTTACAAAATAGCACTGTTCATTCTTGGGCAGTAAAAACTGCATCCCATCTCGACACACCAAAGTATGTTGTTTTAGCGTTTCAAACAGATCGTAAGAATAAAATTAATAAATCAATCTCGGAATTTGATAGTTGTAATCTTCAAAATGCAAAGGTCTACTTGAACTCTGACTATTTTCCTTATGAAAACCTCCTTGTAAACAAGAATTGATGTACCGTATGATTTTGGATTTTCCCTCGGCGTACTATAACCATAGTATCAATACTGAGCTTGGAACAGAGATTGATTTTGACACATTTTGTACTAAAACACCCCTGATTGTAATTGACTGTTCACATCAATCTTGTCATTTGAAATCCTCCACAGATATTAGAATAGATATGGAATTTAAGGAAGCTGTACCTCCAAATACTTCCGCTTATTGCATTTTAATCAGTGATCGTATCATGGAGTACACTCCTCTCACTTCCATGGTGAAGGAAGTTCAGTAATTTCTCGATAGAGCACAAGCTATATAAGTATTGCATTTTTCAAATTTTACTCATTTGAGGTTTTAGCTTTGATCGGTTAACATCTAGAATGTCTTCTAATTCTGAGAAGAAAACACACTCTATCGGTGATATGATAAACCATATGTTTTCGTTGTCATTGATTCATTCATAAATATCAAATGTTGTTGATCCGTTACTAGTAGAAAGTCATGTTCAATTTTATTTGATTAAAGCTCTACAAATGAAGAGTTTACTTATTTCAATTTAATCAAATAAAATTGAACATGACTTTCTACTAGTAACGGATCAACAACATTTGATATTTATGAATGAATCAATGACAACGAAAACATATGGTTTATCATATCATTCTACACGGCTAGATTTTCGTGTTATCTTAGGGGCAAGATGACGGAGCGACACAGTGGACTCTTGTCCATCAGGGCGACGAATGTGAGCATACTCTGGGTTTGCCTCAATCAATTCAACTTCTTCTACTGATGAATCTTGCTTTGAATTTCGGTTCATTTTCTTCAGCCAAACTGGTCCTGGGCTCATTAGCCAAGATGGTAGTGACTGTCCATTTGTTGAGGATCTCATGTGTAGGAACATTCGTTCATGAGGGGTGCAATTTGTTGTAGTACACAAAAGAGATCGAATAGAGTGAAGTGCATCAGGCAACACATAAATGTTCCCGAATTGGACACTTTTCCCATGTGTGTAAAAGTAAAACGCTCAAAGAAAAACTAACTACGTCAACTATTACTGCAGCTGGTATAGCCAGTAATCTTTCTAAAGCTACAATTATTGTTTCGGTGAATGGAATAAATACACCAGCTCTTATTGATACCGGAAGTGTTGCCAGTTTTATTGATGAAAAATTTGCAAAAACAAATAAATTTAAAACTGCATCAGATTCTTGTTTTATAAGATTTGCATCTGTTTAACATAACACCGCTACAAAAGCATGTGTTTATAGCAATATTGTGTACAAAGGAAATGAATACAACAATATTAAACTCTTGGTATTAAAAGAATGCTGTTGCAATGTGATACTTGGTCACGATTTTTTGATGAATCACTCTACAATAAGTTTAGCATTCAATGGTAATAAACAGCCTCTTGTAATAGATAATAATTCTACAACCACACCACCCTTGAAAGATTGCCTCTTGGTGGAGGCCATGATAAAACCATGTTCCCTTTTCAATGACTTGACTCCCGATTGCCACCCAATAACTACCGGATCCAGAAGACACCCACAAGATGACTATGAATTCATGAAGAATGAGGTCAATCGCCTCCTTACAGAAGGAATAATTGAGGAAAGCCAGTCCAGTTGGCGTGCCCAGCCTTTCATTGTAACCAATGGACAGAAGAAACGAATGGTCATAGACTATTCACAGACTATTAATAAATTCACAAATTTAGACGCATACCCTCTCCCATTGATCAAAGATCTTGTAAACACAATTGCCAAGTACAACATTTTCAGTACTGTAGATTTCAAGTCAGCTTACCATCAAATACAGATTCTTGAGAATGAACGACATTACACTGCCTTTGAAGTAGGCCGAAAACTTTATCAGTTCAAACAAATACCATTCAGAGTAACCAATGGAGTAGCTGCCTTCCAACGTACAATAAACGGACTTATAGAAAGAGAGAATTTGAACGACTGCTTTGCCTATTTGGATGATGTTGTCATTTGCGGTTCAGATCAAGAAGAACATGACAGAAATCTTAAGAAATTTCAACAAGTAATTGAATTGTATGGCTGACTATAAATGAAGAAAAATGTAAATTTTCAAAAAATCATTGAAGTTCCTTGGTATGAGATAAAACATGGAGAAATTAGACCTGACCCAGAACGCCTTGCACCACTCATGAACTTTCCACCCCCAAGAAATGCTAAAGAAATGAAACGACTCATGGGATTACTGGCTCATTACTCCCGATGGATTAAAAACTTTTCTCAAAAGATTCACCCCCTTGTCCACATACAGAAATTCCCTCTATCTCAAGATCTGATGGAAACTTTGGAATTGTTGAAAAATGAAATTGCTTCCGCGGTACTGCTCTTTGTTGATGAAAATGTACCATTCATAATTGAGACAGATGCATCAGATTTTGCAATTGGTGCAACATTAACACAAAATTCTCGACCAGTAGCCTTTTTCTCACGAACTTTGTCCCAAAGTGAAACCAGGCATTCAGCTGTTGAGAAAGAAGCCTATGCCATTGTGGAGTCTATAAGAAAATGGAGACACTATTTACTACGAAAACAATTCACTTTGATCACTGACCAAAATCAGTCACATTCATGTTTGGCACTCAACACAATAGAAAAATAAAAAATGAAAAGATACAAAGGTGGCGCCTAGAATTATCTGAAACAAATTCAACATAGTCTACAGACCTGGAAAAGAAAATGCACCAGCTGATGCACTCTCTCGTATATGTATTACAGCTGGTTGTTCAACATTGAACTCAGCTTTGGCAAAAT
>NW_024088977.1:0-5618 GCF_014356525.2 Nilaparvata lugens | reverse complement strand
ATTCAGGTTTTCGATTTTTTCAATAATGAAATCTCAATAATAAATAATCCAATAATTCATTTTTTATCATTAAAAATTGTTCTTATTCTTGTAACTTCTTATGATTCATGAGACCTTGGTACAAAAGGCTAACCTCACAAAGAGTTTCTAACATAGAAGAAACAATAGCGTAAGTAAGATATCCCATGGTATAGGGCGTTTATGTCGCAACTTTTACTGTTATCTCAAGCCGATTACTGTCGATTATTGTCGATTTTTACTCTTTTGACCGGGTAAGAGTGTATGAACGGCACAATGAGAGACTACCCGCGTCATAAAGCTTCATGGGAAAAAGTACGTGAAACTATCGGCTTGAGATAACAATAAAAGCTACGACATAAACGCACTATACCATGGGATATCTACTTATGCTATTGCTTCTCTATGGTTCTAAGTTCCCAATCTGAAAATCAAAAATTCAGTTCCTTGTTGGAATTTGAATATTATTATTCTGTGGGAAAAGAGTTTATCTTATAATTCAAAGCCAAGCAAATATCCCTTGAACAATATAACAAAACAACACATCATGTTGATCAATCTATAATCATTAATTGGAAATTGGTGAACTAGATCCCCATAAATGGCGGTTTGCAATGCATCACGGGACTGTGTCATGACCTGTATTTTATAGATCTTGAATTTATCATCATAAAATACTTTTTTCAATTCATCTTATACTCATTTCATACATCAGACAAATTATTATAAAGGTGATGGTTTCTTGATCCAATCCGAGCTGCGATGTATTAACACACTTTTCCTATGTATTTCACACACGACATGCAGTCAAATATTTAAGTGAATAATAAAATCGATTACTTACTTTTACTGTAGTAGACTACTTTTGACCGTCTCGCGATTATTTTCAAGAGTGAAAATGATCGCGAAACGATCATAAGTACAGAGTCAGTAAATACTGTAAGTCTGTAGTACTTTTGACCGTTTCGAGATCATTTTCAAGAGTGAAAATGAGTAAAAATGATCGCGAGCCGGTCGAAAGTACTACAGTTAGTAAGTAAAAGATTTTTATTATTTACTCAAGTATTTGACTGTATGTCGTGTGTGAAATACATAGAGAAAATGTGCTAGATAATTACAGGTCTCAATGTACGTAAAGATCATTTTTATTTTCATGTATCGTGTTTTTTTGTATCTATCACTGTTATTTCTCTTCAATCCACCTCCATCACGTAGTTTAAATTTTCACTCAACTACCAACGGTAATTCAACACGATTTTCATGAAAAGGTCAAGAATGTTCTACAATATTTCTCACTCGACACGTGTCAATCATCCAATATAACTCATAAAAAATTGCCTGATCGTTCCAGAAAATTGAAATATTAGACGTGATCTGCTATCTCCAGTGTCAGTGAGGAAGACATGTTGTGGTCCAATCCATCAGTGAGCCCTCCCTCTCTCACCCTCTCTGTCCCACTCTCACATTATCTCTCACTCTCTTACACTGTCTCTCACTATCTCTTTCTCTCACACCCTCTCTTATTCAGTTCTCACTCTATCTCTCTCTGCCCCTCGCATTCCATCTCACACACACTCTCACTCTCTCTTTATCTTATCAGTCCAGGTGATAAATCGAGGCGCCTCTTCCTGGACACAGGATCACCTTTGACTTGAAACGAATCAATCAAGGACTCTTCTTATCTTTCAGCAACTCTGCAGGATTCGTAAAGAGTTGTGAGTATACTGTACACGTGGACTTTAAAAAGTTATCTTTTGGGATTTAGGAGTTAATAATTTTCTCCAAAACAAAATACATTAATAAAAAAACTGAGAAATGGTCAAAAACACGGATTTATTGATAGTTAAAAGACCGGATCGATTGTTACACCATTGCAATCCTGATAAACTGGTATCAGAGATTGACAATGGTGTAATAACTGGAACCGGTCTTTCTAACTATCAATAAATCTGTGGTTTTTGACAATTCTTATAATAAGAATAATTACCACATATCAACTCTCAAATACACAAAGAATCTCGTGTGGCGCACTCACACAACTTTCCATGCCGTTATGAAAATTGATCACCTGACTAGTGTCCACGCACATCGCAAGAGTCTACTATTCAAGATCTGCCGCGATCATAAACTCATTGATACACACATACACACACCACACACACACCACACACACACACACACACACATATATTAATATATATAGTATATATATATATCTATATATATATATATATATAATAATATATATATATATATATGGACAAATACCTAAAAACCACTTTTTGACCTCAGGGGACCTCGAAACGTAGAAATTTTGAAATTGGGATACCTTAATTTTTCGGAAAGCAATACTTTCCTTACTTATGGTAATAGGGAAGGAGAGTAAAGACTACATCATACAATGTTATTGTCAGAATATTCACAGTTATGTCATTACTGATTATCGAGATTCAGGGAGTTGAAGATTATTCTTTCCCGAAAAAAAAACTACAGAATAGGCTACAATAGTGTTGTATGTATGTGATGTGGTGGAGCATAATTTTAATAATGCAATAGCAGATTTAAATTATTTATTTGTTCATATTCATGCCTTTGGTAGAGAGACCTTTTCAAAGAAAATCTTCCAAAAAAAATGTTTTGGAAATTTTTCATTTCAAGGATAATAGAAAGGAAAAGGAGCCTCCTTCATACGTCAATATTGTAGTAAAAATCAGACTATAGAATTATTCATCATAATCAGCTGTCAAGTGGACTATAATACTACCCGTTCAAAAACATCGAACATCTTGGAAATGTATCTTCCATCAACGTTAGTAGACAGTTGACTATAATACTACCGTTCAAAAACATCGAACATCTTGAAAATGTATCTTTCCATCAACGTTAGTAGACACTGACTATAATACTACCCGTTCAAAAACATCGAACATCTTGAAAATGTATCTATCCATCAACGTTGTAGACAGTTGCAGCCAGACCTGATAACACAGCGCTCACACTCACATTCCGGGACGACACGTCACGGTACGATAGGACAGAAAGCTCTATGGTTGATTTATGTTTTTTCTAGACATTTGAAATTGATAATTATTTATTGATTTTTGAGAAAACATAACAACAGGTCAATGTAACTTACTGAGCGCGAGGTCTACTGTTCACAGAACTACTAGTTAAAAGACGATCTGGCAACAGAGCAAAGCGAGAAAGAGATAGCGCTATCTGCTGTGTTGAATGATATACATGAGCAATACAGTACCATTGCTAATCAAACACTGCCATTATACACATGGACCTCACTATAGGTGCTGTACTTTTTAGACTAGTGTATGAATAAAAATTCGGGAAAGGAACAGTCTTGGGCTGTGCCTGTTGATCCTTCCCTAATCATTTCAATAAATTGTGTTTGTGGAGGCTATCATTAGATAAATAAATAAGGTTGAAGAGAAATGATTAGCATGTGAGTATGAATGATATCCTATTATTAAGCGAGCAATTTCTGTATTATATATCTGGTTATTTTTATATCTGGTTTTTTTAGATCTGGTTATTTTTATACCTGATTATTTTTATATCTGGTTATTTTTATATCTGTCATTTTATATCTTGTTATTTTTATATCTGGCTATTTTTATATCTGGTTATTTATGTTTAACGGATTTTGAAAACGGCTCTAACGATTTTCACAAAATTGGAACACAAGTAGGTTTATGATAAAAGATTCGATTGCTCTAGGTCTCATTCTGGAAAACTCGATGAACGAATTTAAAAGGATAATTCATCCTTGGCTGAAACAGCTGTGGATAGTAAAAAAGTGAGTATGTGAAAAATCAAAATATCGCATCCCCGAAATTCATAAGATTACGTATAGCCAGCTGTCAAATACTAGTATTCTGTGAACAGTAGTCCTCGCGCTCAGTCAGTACATTGACCTGTTGTTATGTTTTCTCAAAAATTAATAATAATTTATCATTAAATATGTCTAGAAAAAATCCTAAATAAACATAGAGCTTTCTGTCCTATATCGTAGTCCCGTGACGTGTCGGTCCGGAATGTGAGTGTGAGCGCTGTTATCAGGTCTGGCTGCAAGTGTCTACAACGTTGATCGAAAGATACAATTTTCAAGATGTTGATGTTTTGAACGGGTAGTATTATAGTCAACTGTCTACTAACATTGATGGAAAGATACATTTTCAAGATGTTCGATGTTTTTGAACAGGTAGTATTATACTCCACTAGACAGCTGATTTATGATGAATAATTTATAGTCTGATTTTTACGGTAATATTGGCGTATGAAGGAGAGCTCCTTTTTTCTTTCATATATCCTTGAAATGCAAAATTTTCAAAAATCTGTATATACGTCGACGCGCAATTTAAAAGGAACATACCTGTCAAATTTCATGAATATCTATTACCGCGTTTCGCCGTAAATGCGCAACATAATAACATAAACATAATTATAAACATTTAAACATTCAAACATTTAAACATTAAGAGAAATGCCAAACCGTCGACTTGAATCTTAGACATCACTTCGCTCGGCCAATAAACACAATCATTTTAGAGAATTGTGTTTTGTTTATGAATAAATAAAAATAACGAGCGAAGCTCGGTGCCCCGATATTGAATTATGAACAGAGTATTCTAATTGAGGAATAATTGACCTCCGAGAAATTTCAGACCATAATAATTGACGGAATATTGACACTTCCATTAATATTGATCAGGTAAAGTAATTCCCAGAATCTTTTTTCTGACAGTGACAGATTCCTAGGCAAGGTTCCATAGCGATCATCCTACGAGGGTTTTAATAAAATAATTAAAATAAAAACTCCGGACGAAAATTAAAATGGACGGATTTGGGATGATCCATTAATCGAGGTATAAACCCCATCCAATTACCGATGGATTACTTTGGGAAGATCCAAGATGAGAAAATAATATTTAGGGACTCGATACTCGCTAAAACGTTTCCCGCATCATTATTCTATATTGACATCCTCTCTAAAATTCTCTTTTATTAATCTCACTGTCAAAATTAATGTTTTTCTTGTTGTTCTTCTCCTTCTTGCACTTCTTTTTCTTCTTCTTCTTCTTCTTCTTCTTCTTCTTTTTCTTGTTGTGTGTTGTTGTTGTTGTTGTTGTTGTTGTTGTTCTTCTTCTCTTCTTCTTCTTCTTCTTCTTCTCTTCTTCTTCTTCTTCTTCTCTTCTTCTTCTTCTTCCTCTTTTTCTTCTTCTTCTTCTTCATCTTATCCTTCTTCTTCTCATCGTTCTCCATCTTCTTCTTCTTCACCACCTCTCCTTCTACTTATTCTTCCCCTCTTCTCCCTCTCCCTTCCTTGCTCTAACTTCATCATATCTTCTTCTTCTTCTTCTTCTTTCTTATCCTTCTCTTCTCATCGTTCTCACTCTTCTTCTTCTACTTATTCTTCCCCTCTTCACCCTCCTCCATCATCGTCTTCTACTTCTCTTCTTCTTCTTCTTCTCTTCTTCCCCTCTCCTTCTACTTATTCTTCCCCTCTTCTCATCCTCCTTCATCATATCTTCTTCCTTCTTCTCTTCTTCTTCGTCCTCCTTTTTTTCTTCATATCAGCTTCTTCT
>NW_024088976.1:0-4747 GCF_014356525.2 Nilaparvata lugens | reverse complement strand
TCTATGGAATAAAGACGAGGACGCACAAAGTAATCGTTGACCCGATTGGGATGTTACTTCAATTATCTCTTTTTTCTCATCCTTTTGTTTCTTTCTCATGAATCTCCCTTTTTTCTCCTCCTTTTTCTTCTTCTTCTCCACCATCATTTTTCTTCTTCTCACATCTATCATCATCATCTTCTTCTTCTTCTTCTTCTTCTTCTTCTTCTTCTTCTTCTCTTCTTCTTCTTCTTTTCTTCTCTTCTTCTTCTTCTTCTTCTTCTTCTTCTTCTTCTTCTTCTTCTTCTTCCTTTATACCTCCTTCCCTCCTTCTCCAATCTCTCTCCGTATATCCATCCTTGTCTCCACTCGTTCGTTGCTCCTCCTTCCTTCCTTTCTATTCCAAACTCTTCTTCTTCTTCTTTTTCTTCTTCTCTTCCTCTTCCTCCTCCTCCTCCTGCTCCTACTCCTCCTCCTCCTCCTCCTCCTTTATATCTCCTTCCTTCCTTCCAATATCTCTCTCCTTCGATCCTTCCTTGTCTCCCACTCGTTCGTTGCTCCTCCTTCCTTCCTTTCTATTCCAAACACTTTCTCACAATCACTCTCTCTTTATCCATCGTCGTGTCTCTCTCTCTCGTTTGTTTCCCATAGTTCCGTTTTCAAAGTCACGAAATTTCGGGGCCGAGTAGAAAATCGTCCGCTTACCCAGGAATTATGAAAGATGCTGGGAAAGTGGAGATCTTTCGAATGGAGCGTGACTTGGGGATCTGGGGGGGAACCAACCTCTCAAACCGTATTTAATCTGTTAGCCTTGAGATTGGATTATAATTTATATCAAGGAGGCTGTGGACCACCGTTGTTGAATTTGGGATGAATTATGGGATCAGTGATGGATGTGAGAAGTTGTTTTATGGAGATTATCTGAACCGATTTTGAAATTCGTGATTTTTCAAAGTAAGGTGTTGGATTTAGTGATTTATTTCTCGACTATCGTAATGCTGAGGGAGATTATAGTAAGTCCACGTTATAATTCAGTGGAGAAAGATAGGAGAAAAACGTTGCCGAACCTCTGTCTTATCAATGCCTTCTATAGACTTTAGCAGATACAGGTTTATTGATGTAATATCAACTGTTCATTCTCACTTAAATAATCAATTATATTTTTTGATAATTCCATAATGAATTCACATAATTGGGATAAAATATTTTGTTAGTTAATTATTAATTTTACATTGTTAAAAGACGATCTGGCATAATTACATTTTAATTATAATTAGAAATGGGCATTTTTTGTGTATTAGACTATGAGCTTAAGTACACTCAACAATAAATTTTCCACTTTCTGACGGAATTCGTCTTATGATGCATGATTTTGGACCGCCTTGACGAGCCGAGAAGAATGAAGTTTTGTACGATGTAATCTGAGCATTAATTCAAAAGTTATAAGTGTTTGAAATTTTGATCCTTGAGGTATCCTTAAGCGCGCCTCTCCACTAGGAAATACTGAAATGTAGTGCATCTAAAGGGTGATTCTCATAGAACATAATCTCATGAACTTAATTCATTGTGCAAAATATCAATGTGAGAAAAATGTAGTTGGTGATGATGGTTGAAGCTGAAAATTAGGTGTTTTTCACAATACAAGGAGCATTGTTGTCAGGTTTACCTGGAAATCTATATGAGATAGAGCTCTCTAAATGATATCAGATTGTAGAGCACAAAAATACGCCCAGAGGGATTTTGAATTATACATCTCAATGGTAACAATCAGAAGATATTGTTGATCAAAAACTAAAATTCATCAAAATTGATTTTTTTCTTCAAATTTCACACATTTTTGAAAAATCATAACTCATTACTCATTGGAGATAGAGAGTTCTGAATGATCTTATTTTATTCAGAATTTATAATAAAAAAAGGCGAGAGCAAATCTTTCTGTCCGATCACGAGATTTGGCAGAAATAGCTGAAAACTGGAAAATGAGCCGAAAATACGAGGTTTTTAGACCACCCTGTATCTAGCACAAGGAAATTTGCATGAAGAAATTGGTTCTGGATTTCTCTTATGTACCCGAATATTAAAAATCAGAACTACAATATAAAATGCATGCACCAATGTATATAGTGACTGGACTATGTTGTTTGTAACCCAATACATGCTGCAATCTACAGGCATACTACTGAAATACTTTTCGAATTATAATTGCTGAACAACAGGAGAAAGTAGGCAGGGTTTGAATGCTTTCTGTCAGAAAAGTTGATCTGCTCGAATGGAAAAGTTAGAGTTCTTTTATCCATTGAAGGAATCGACAATATTTGAGATAATTCTATTATATTAAGCTAGCAATCTCTGTATAAATAATAAATAAATAAGCTCTATTTGTCATAAGGGCCATGCCCCATACAAATAGTTGCACACTAACAATACATAAATTACAACATCAACACAATTGATCAACTCCTTTTCGAATTCTGGATAACACCATTGAAATGGAATAGTTTGATATAGACTCCTTAAAAAATAACAAGAACACAGATTTAAAGCTATTAAAATATCATTGATTTTATATGGGAGAGTAATAATTTTACATGTCACTGTGACATAAAAAGCTGTACTAGTAAAACAATACACGATCTTTCAGATATTGAATATTGACTAGACATTATAACACAAAAAATAAACAATAACCTGCTCCTCAAAAGAGCCAACAACTTTTACTAGAACTTTAAAACAACCTGTAAAACAACCCTTCAATTTCTGTATATCTGTTTATATTTTAATATCTGTTATTTATGTTCAACGGATCTCAAAAACGGCTGTAACGATTTTCACGAAATTTGGAACATAGTAGGTTTATGATATCAAAATTTGGTTGCACTAGGTCTCATCCTTGGGAAAACTCGCTGAACGACATTAAAAGGATAATTTATTCATCCTTGGCTGAAACAGCTGTGGATAGTAAAAAAGTGAGTGAGCGAGTGAGTATGTGAAAAATCAAATATCGCATCCTCGAATTCATAAGATGACAGCTTATGGAATTATATAGCCAGCTGTGGAAGATAAACTGGATCATTTTAGAGAATTGTGCTCTGTTTATCAATGAATAAAAATAACGAGCGAAGTTCGGTGCCCCGATATTAATTTATTATTGAACCAAAATCCAAATTAAATTCTGTAAATCACTCGGAAGAATTCTGCTATTCTGGATTTTCGTTCGATAATAAATTATTCATTAGCATTTGAAAATTTTCAATGAATCAGTAATTTCCATCAATATTTTGGGTATTTTATACATTAAAAGTGTTAGGAATCGTTCAACAAACGAGGGAGTTATGATAGTTCAAAGTCTCAGGAAGTCGAGGTGGTTCCATTCAACTCAAGTTTTCGAGAAAGCTGTTGATTCTACATGAAAATTGATGAGGAAACAAAAGAAGGAAATTGATTCACTCTTCAATATGAGCTCCAACCCAGCTAAATCAATCAACAATTGAGTGAGTTATGATAGTTCAATGTCTCATGATCCTAGAAAGTCGAGGTGGCTCCAGTTCCATTCAACTCAATTTTTCGTGAAAGCGGCTGATTCTACATGAAAATTGATGAAGATGAATGATGGAACACTATTGGTATTTCATCCCTATCAATTATATATTGAAAGACTTGCCAACGTCTGTGCTTTTTTATCGGAAATAAATAATTAAATCCTGTTGCAGTGACATTCGTTTGAATGCATCTGAACAAGTTCGTTATCTTTGATTGCACTTGTTATTTCAATAACTTATCGAGTAAAAACTGGTGGAAAAAGTATTTGAATGAACGAACAGTTTGACATTTGAACGTTGAATTGAGAGGCAAGAGAGAAGCAAGACCAGAAGTGATAAATTTGTGGGCAGTTAATGTCGGCTGGAAAATTCTTGAAGAACATCAACATTTTTTCCTGCAATTTTCTCGGTGCACTCTCGGTTTTAAGCTGAGCTGCAATTTGCGCACCCTATAAAAAAGGGAGAGTAAATGGGATGGAACAGGATAAAAAGGAATGGAAGTTGAAAATGAGGATTGGAGTAACGACTTTAGTGAGCTATAGGTTGTCTTGAAGGATCTGATAAACCTCGTGAGAGATGCACTATTGGTTTTATTGAGGTTTTTTTTTAGTAAAGTGGAGTTATTTGAGACGTTATTTTCAATCTTTGATTGGATCCACTCCACTTTGAAAGAAGCATTTGAATGTCATCCTATCCTATACTATAAACAAGCAACTTCTGCTCATATGTTAATGTTTGGATGTTTAGATGTTTATATGTTTGTATTTCACCGGATCTCGAAAACGGCTCTAACGATTCTCACGAAACTCAGAACATAGTAGGTTTATAATATAAAGATTCGATGGCACTAGGTCTCATCCCTGGAAAATTTCGCTGAAGGACATTAAAGGATAATTAATATTCATCCTTGGAAAAAACAGCTGATAATAATTATTTCGTCGTCTGTTGGTGATGGAAGTGAGTGAGCGAGTTCATGTGTGTGTGACTGTGTCAAAATTATGACTCAGCTGTTGAACTTTTGTAATCATTCAATCAGGTTGCAAAAAAGGCGGGTTATTTTCAATCCTGATTAATTCCAGTAGATCCATCTTTTTGAAATGGTCTTCTCTGATTTGGTTCACGTGAAGTTAATCAGGATTAAAATTTAACCGGCTTTTGTGCAACTGAGCCTTTGTGAGGGAAATTTTTGCATTCCTCTGGGAATTAATCTCAATTTACAGTGATTAGAT
>NW_024088975.1:0-5981 GCF_014356525.2 Nilaparvata lugens | reverse complement strand
CCCTATTTTGCGTTGTGATTGAGCTCTTCTTGGTGGGGTAATTGGGTCAATGTTGTTTGATTGGTTGAACTCGATAGGCGTATCTTGTCTCGGCCAATGACAGCTTTCCACCTTGAATGATAGGTCAATCAACTACCAATTTGGCTTCTTCATGGAGGTATTCATTTTGCTTCTCCTAATTTGATTTTAGCTCATTATATGGGGCACCAGTGGCATTATATTGAGATGCCAAGCTTTTCATATCTGTATCTTACCGTTTCGGTAAAGTACAGATATAATCAGCAGATTAAAAGTGAATTGCTCATGTTCGCGGCGCGTATATCTGTACGCACCTTGAGAAGTACACTTCTGTACTTCTTCTAACTTCATGTACTAGAAGGTCTAATACTGAGTGCCGGTTGCAGAACAGTCGATTGAATTATAACCGTGATTAATTCTACGAGAACCATCAGAGCAGGCGTTTTTGGAAGACGGTTTCCCTGATTGGTTCTCGTGGTATTAATCACGGTTAAAATTCAACCGGCTGTTGTGCAACCGGGCCTGATAGTTTAAAATTAATCCCTCTCTAGCACTATGAATTCAAAACGTCAGCTTTCATTGTTGACAGATGCTAGTGAATCTCATTAGTATAGTGAATTGCTGATAAACATTCTTCAAGTAGACTGGGAATTTCGAGAGTTAATTGAGAGCGAAGTTAGGGCGCAGTCAGCCCTCTCTTACACTTAACTCTCTATTATTGATAACAATACAAAAAAATACAAATACTATGATAAAGAAAAAAAAAATCCAAACTATATGAAAAAACATACAATATCTACTTATTTTAAATAATAGCAAATTTTAATAATTGATAAGAGAAGAGAATAAATTAACGTGGAAAAAATGTATATAACAATACTGATTAACAGTAGTGATACTCCATCACTGTAGTGAACAAAAACTCTACTGTGTCGAGAGATTGAGAGCTGAGTGACAATGGTTGTGGGAGACTGATGTTGACAGAGATGTTGTGAGGTTGCCATTGATGTTTTGAGGTTGACAACAGTGTTGTCATTATGTCTGTTCAAACGACTACAGTTCGTGAGCTAACCCTGAACTCTGCCGGTAGAGAGCAGCACATGTTGGGTCACATTTCAAACTCCGCCCTACTCTCTCCTGATTGGTCTACAGTCCGTGTTGTGATGTACAACTCCAAACTCTGCCAACAGGTAGCAGCGTTTGCTCGGTGAAGAGTTTAAGTAGATTCAATTTTTGAGTTTATTGAGAGCTTTCAACATATTTGAGAAAAGGAGAAAAACTTTTCGTCACACAGTTAACTATATCATATTTCACAGTATATTATTATGAATCGATGTTACTGGTAATCTGTGTCTAAATCATAGCCACTTCAAGAAAACAGGAAAGAAATATCATTTTCTCAAAACCACGTGACTCTATAGTTGATTCATGTGACCAAATTATATATGTTGTCACTCCAAGGAAACTTACAGGAAACCATATCATTCCACGGCATATCTTGATTAAAGTGAGGTCCACATTATAATAGCAATAGAGGAAAATAGGAGAAGAGCGTAGCCGATTCTCTCCCATGCAACTGAATTCTATAGAAAATAGCTGATGTCTGATGTAAATTTATATTAGATGTAGATTTTAATATGATGTGTAATATTAAATGTGATGTAAATATCTGTTAATTTTTGTTTAAAATGGTCAATTATTATATCTTATTCGTCAATAAACTATATCATTTTTCAATGATTGAATAAGGAATTCTCTCAATCCAGATTAAATATTTTGTTGATGAATTAAATTTTTACATTCCTAAAAACGATCAGGCAAGGTTCCAGATCTGGAAAAGGAGAGCGCTATCTGCTTTGACGAATGATGGACAAGGATGGCAACACTGATAATAATCAAATACTGCTATTATCATGTGGACCTCAGTGCAGGAGGATGATACAAAGATGATACGTAAATGATACAAAGATAATACGAGGATGATACTATGATAGACAATGATAGCAATACCATCGCTAATCAAAGACGGCCATTATAACGTGGACCTCACTATAATTATATAATTTATTGATGCACGCGACCAAATTATGTCAATAGAGACTGACAACACATTAACCAGTTCCCCTTCGACCAATAGTGACTGACAGCACATCAACAAGTCCACTTCCGACCGATAGCTATCACTCAAATGACAGCATAAATTATGAACAAGGCTTTACTAAACGCCATTAGAGGCCTCCAGTAGTGCGGCCTCTATAGTGAAGCCTTCAATGTTGACACCGTCTATTCATAAATGGACATCAAGAAGGCATTGATGCTGTCCTCACATTGTACAAATTGATTGCGTGAATAGGCCAACAATAACTGTTGTTGTCAGCTATCAATGATATTGTTGTCAGCTATCAATTAAATTATTGATACTCGATGTGATATATGTCAGTTGTGATTGTGGTAGTGTGATAGTGTTAAGGTCAATTTAATACTCTTTCCAGAAATAGAATGAATGTATAACTTTGAAATTACATGTCTTGAAACGGTGTTGGACTCAGTAACTGGGAGCTGTATTATTGCTTTAATCTTTAATACTGTGCTGGTACAAATCAAATTTGAATCAGATTCTTGAATAACTTAATATTAAATTATTTTGGAACATAAATAACAATGTTACACCAGAGAGGATACTTAAAGGTGCGTACAGATTTACGCGCCGCGAACATGAGCAATTCACAGCTGGTGACAGCTTTTCATATCTGTATCTTACCGTTTCTGTAAAAATACATATATAATCATCTGATTAAAAGTTAAATGCTCATGTTCGCGGCGCGTATATCTGTTCGCACCTTTATATCAGCTATTACATCAACAAATATTTTGTATCAATTCGAAAAAGGTTATTCATTTATTTGTTCAACAAACTCACATAATCAGGGAATGATTGGGAATGAAATAACAGGTTAATCCCTTACCATCCCCCCGAATTCTGATTGAAATTACTCCAAAGGGTTATGAGTCGTCAGCACTTCCAGCACAGAATCCTATTATATTAAGCGAGCAATTTCTGTGTGTCTGTTTATATATAGTTGAAAGTAACCCTAAAGACAGATATGAAAAAATCTCTTTTTCTCTCCAAAATTAATTTCATGCTAGAGTATTTATTAATTTTCCTATTTTCTCAAATTGCCTATAAGGTTTGTAGCCATATTGCTCTTTTTTGCTATTTCAATCTATCATTCCGTCATAAATGTTGTATTCATTTCCCAACAGATCTTGTTATTTTACATTTTAAGAATGCTCTAACTTTCAAGTTTATTCAAATATTCCACTTATTATTTTTTTTTCCATTTAAAAATAGTTTTTTGTTTTATTATTTTTTACTGAGTATTGCTTGTAAAATATAATTAGTATTGTATTGGGGGTTGAGTGTAAGAGAAGGCTGACTGCGCCCTAACTTCGTCCTCCCAGGTATAAAATGAAGGCAGTCATTCTGGTTATTCATATGGTATATTATGTGGTTATCTGGTTATTTATGTTCAACGGATCTCGAAAACGACTCTAACGATTTTCACGAAATTTGGAACATAGTAGGTTCATGATATAAAATTCGATTGCACTAGGTCTCATCCTTGGGAAAACTCCCTGAACGACATTTAAAGGGTAATTCATCCTTGGCTGAAACAGCTGGACTTTCGTCATGGATAGTAGAAATTGAGCGAGTGATTCTGTAGAAAATTAAAATATCGCATCCCAAAATCATAAGCTGACGTATTGCCAGCTGTAAAATATAAACACGATCATTTTAGAGAATTGTGTTCTGTTTATCAATACATAAAATAATGAGCCAAGCTCGGTGCCCCGATATTTATAGTGATACGATCATACGATCTCGATTGATATTGCAAAATTATATTTAGTGAGGTTACAATGGAAGACAGATTGAATGAGATCACCTAATCCCACTCTTACATTAAGTAGGCCTAGATCATAAAATTATAGGGAGAGGAAAAATAAATCGGCAATCTTGCCCTATACTTCTCCTGAATAAAGATAAGGTTCACATGTTTCGCAATGTTAAAGCCTTGTAGTTCTCAACGTTACAAAACTATGCAGTTCATGATTATTATAAAATCGTGAACATGCTTTGAAAGCATACATACTTGAATGTTAATTTTTTAGTTCTCCTAGAATCAAGTACTGAGTAGGCCTAATCACTGTTATCCCCGATATTTGCCTCATTGTCACTCCCGAGTTTGAATCAACAGGCCAAGAATTAAAGAACATTTCTGATGTCATCCAACAGAGTGGAGAAATATGATAATTTGAATATTTTAATTATTGTAGTATCATAAACTGCAGGATAAATTCAATCGCCACCTATAGGTAGCCTACCTATTTCATTTTACGAGTTCTATCACTATTACTTATTTTTCATAACTACAAGTTATATTAATTATTCGCCAGCTTCTTTTCCTATACTATTAAACGAGCAACTTCTGTTTATATGTTTATATGTCTAGAGTTTGTATTTCACTGGATCTCGAAAACGGCTCTAACGATTCTCACGAAATTCAGAACATAGTAGTTTATAATATAAAGATTCGATTGCACGAGGTCTCATCCCTGGGAAAACTCGCTGAAGGACATTAAGAGGATAATTATCATTCATTCTTGGAAGAACAGCTGATAATAATTATTTCGTCGTCTGTTGGTGATGGAAGTGAGTGAGCGAGTTCATGTGTGTGGGTCTGTGTCAAAATTATGACTCATTGTTGAACTTTTGTAATCATTCAATCAGGTACTTAGTGCTGGTTGCAAAAAGCCGGGTTACTTCCAATCCTGATTAATTCAGGTAGATCCATCTTTTTGAAATGGTCTTTTCTATTTGAATCACGTGAAGTTAATCAGGATTAAAATTTAACCGTCTTTTGTGTAACTGGGCCTTTGTGATGGAATTTTCGCATTCCTCTGGGAATTAACTCAATTTACTGTGATTAGATGGAACATTTCTGAATGAATGTTATTATAATCCTCTTCTTTCGTAATACATTTTTTATGCTTTTGTACTCCAGAGCGAAGCTCGGTCCCCGATATTGCTTGTTTGACAATGGTGTAGGCCCAACAATCGACGATAATTTTGAAAATTTGTCGTTGTAGCAACTACTAGTTTTTCATCGAATCGAGGGTTAAGTGTAGGAGAGGCCGACTGCGCCTAACTTCGCCCTCCCAGGTATAAATAAAGGCAGTCTACTATTCTATTCTATTCTAATCAGGTACTTAGTGCCGGTTGCAAAAAGCCGGTTTATTTTCAATCGCGATCGATTCCAGTAGATCCATCTTTTTGAAATGGACTTCTCTGATTTGGTTCACGTGAAATTATTCACTATTGAAATTTAAACGGCTTTTGTGCAACTGGGCCTTTGTGAGGGAAAATTTCGCATTAATATCAATTTACTGTGATTAGATAGAACATTTCTGTATGAATGTTATTATAATTTCTTCTTTCGTTATTAATTTTTTATGCTTTTGTACTCCAGAGCGAAGCTCGGTCCCCGATAATTAGTACTAGTTCTATTAATCTATCTATTCCTGGCTGGAAATAATCATTCCTGGACCATAAAAAATTCTCCTTTCACTGCGCTACTCTGAACTTTTTTATATTTGGGCTTTTCGATACTATTTGACCGGATTCAAGTTTTTGTTAAAACTAGCAATTCTAACACCATATTGCAACAATGTCCATGATTCATATCAAAGCCATATTACAACAAATTCCATTCAAACAAATTTGAATGTATTACCATAGAGAAACAATAGCATAAGTAGATATCCCATGGTATAGGGCGTTTATGTCGCAACCTCTAGTGTTATCTCAAGTGATAGTCCACGTAGTTCTTTTCTGTGAAGCTTTATAACGCTGGTAGTCTCATATTGTGCCGTAGTAGAGATAATTGGGATATTGAAACCAC
>NW_024088974.1:0-6201 GCF_014356525.2 Nilaparvata lugens | reverse complement strand
TATAATCAGCTGATTAAAAGTGAATTGCTCATGTTCGAGGCGCGTAAATCTGTACGCACCTTTAGGGATACAAAATGCATGATTGACGCATCATCACGTCTGAACTCTTGAACTGATTAACATGAAATTTTGCTTCAAGATTCTTTATCTTATTTACCTTGGATGGCTATAGGCCTATTTTTATATCTATTAATCAAGTGATTATAATTTAAATAATTGAAACAAATTTATTCAATTTGTAATAACATAAATTTACATAAGATAAAAGCTCAAACAAATAGTTTGTTTGTTGTAAGTTATTACAGTTGTTGATTCTCTCAATATCAGAATGGAACTAATAAACCAAATTCAATCTATTCCTGCTTTAAACAGACCATTACGGAACACGGGTAACAACTGCTCATATTTTATGGAGGAATTTCATAAAAACACTTCTTCACTCACATGGGTAAATTTAACAAATTAATAAAAACAGTATAAAAATCTTGTACTACCCTTTATTCTTTTTTTACTTTATTATTATTATTTTTTAATTGTAGTTGAACTATTTTAAAGTTTTTGAAAAATATAAACTACAAGATTTTTATATTGTTTTTAATAATTTATAGAGGAAGCTTCTAATGCGAATGTAATTAATTGCTTCAAATCTCATAGAATACAGCAGCTCAGTATAATTTTGTAAACTATGCATTATAAACTATAGTCAGGTCCACGTTATAATGGCAGTGTTTAATATTAGCAATGACATAGCTATTCTTGTCTATCATTCAACAAAGCAGACAGCACTACCTCTTTCTCGCTTTGCTCAGTAGCCAGATTGTCTTTTAACAATGTAGAATTAATAATTAATTAACAAAATATTTCATCTTAATCATGAACTTATTGAAAAATTGAATTTCTTGCGTGATGAAATGTAATTGATAATTTTAAACGAGAATGAACAGTTATATATTTCATCAATATACCTGTATCAGCTACCGTCCATAGAAGGCATTGACAAGACAGAGGATCGGCAACGTTGTTCTCCTATCTTTCTTCACTGCCATTATAACGTGGACCACACTATAGATATTGTTTTTGGTGGAAACGAGTCAGTTAAAGGGTGTGAAACACTCATATTATGATTCTTATCATCTTCAAATAAAATTTCACTCAGAATTCATAAGAGATGCATGTAGAAATAGAGGAAGTTCTTGGTTATAGTCTGGTAATTTCTCTTCTAACTATTAAAAAGATAATATTTCAATTTATTCTAATAAATTATAATAATTAATTCTTAAATATAGTAAGGAATGTTTGAACTCGTGGCTAGAGCACAAGATTCATTTTTCTAGCCACGTCAATTATTTAACAAAAAATTTTCATTTTCTTGTTACACTGTTGTTAATTGGTGAATAAATTTGGTTTGATTTATTTTATTCAACATGTAATATTTTAATCATACATGTAATACTATAAACGGTTGAACATCTCATCTTCAGTTGAACAGATAAACATCTCTTATCTATTGTATTGTTTACTCTATCCAATAAGTGAATAAATATCGTAAATTTCAGAAGACTATTGGAAATAGTCCATTTATTACTCAAAAATATTGATGTACCATGTGACGAATGTGAATAAATGAATAAATAACTTATCATGAATACAAATTAATTCGACTGAGTCACTGTCAATATTGTAGAACCGTTCCATATTGAATAAAAACACACATAATTCACATATCTGCACAGTTTATTCAATTAAATAAAATCTGTTGAAATAAAAAAAAACTTAAATAAAATATGTTATCAAATTCTACTCAGTTTATATCTACACATTCTATAATTGTGTAGAATTTGACAACATATGTGTGTTTTTATTCAATTAAAAATTAATTCAGTAGATTAAAAAAACACACACACAAAACAAAACAAAACAAAATTACAAAGATTTATGAAACAAATAAAACACAATAAAATGTTACAAATAAAAAAAACCTTACCTTATACACTATAAATTATAGTCCAGAAAGTAGGTTATGTTCCATACACTTGAATTCAGGTTCAATTTTCAGTCCAAATATTTAAAAACAAAAAGTTCTAATTTATATTATTTACAAACCAAATTGAATAACAAAATAACACTCAATAATCACTTAAAATTGTCAAATAATGATTAACTTTGAAAATTATGATATACTCTAGTTTAGGAGGATCAACATAATCTGATTGGTTGACATGACATGATCATCCTCCTAAACTAGAGTATATCATAATTTTCAAAGCTGATCATTATTTGACATTTCAAGTGATTAGTGAGTGTTATTTTATTTGGTTTGTATATAATCCAAATTATATATTTTTGGTTTTCAAATGTTTGAACAGAAAATTGAACCTGAATTCAAGTCTATGGATCACAACCTACTTTCTGGACTATTTATAGGCCTAGTGTATAAATCAAAATTCGGGAAAGAAACAGTTTTGGGCTGTGCCTGTTTGTACTTCCCCAATCATTTTAAAGAATTGTGTTTGGTTTACCAAAAGTCAACAAATAAATAACGAGCAAAGCTCGGTGCCCCGATATTGAAAATATAAACAGATATACAGAAATTGCTTGCTTAATATAATAGGATAAAGTAGATTATTAAAGTAGATTTTCTGTTTAAGTAAATGTATGAATTCTTTTTTCAACAGCTCTATATGGATTCCTCCTATTATTGTTCGGGCTGGTATTTGGAAGATTCCTGTTCATGGTGTCAAAAAATATATACTACAATTGGAGAAGTGGAGAAAGCGCACTCAAAGATGTGAGTTATCAGGTTTGAAATGAGATAAATATTAAGACTTCAATAAGACTTTGAGACTTTTTCTTTGATACATATCATAATGGTGTGTCACGGGAGAAAATCTCTAAAGTGAGGCCCACGTTATAATAGCAGTAGATAAAGATGATATGGCGGAAGGTGTGGCTCGTTCATCAATTGGGCTAGTCAGTCGGGTCGAGCGAGGGGTTTGTTACCACTGTCTGAAAAAAAATGGCTTTTGGTGGCCCTGAAAAGGGCCAAGTTTGTTGCTGGTGGCCCTGAAAAGGGACCAAGATTGTTGCTGGTGGCCCTAAAAGGGACCAAGGCAGGCTAGATGTTTAGTAGTCATCGACTGGCGCGATACCACACCGCGCGAGGGTCCCGGGCAGGTCCGTCTGGTGCGAGAGCAGCGGCAGGGGCTCAAGTCAATGGTTCGCAGTCTCCACTCTGGTTTACCCAGGCTACGGAGAGGGCTGACTGGGTGATCTACTAGCCAGAGGTCGTGCCGAATCTCCGCCGGGAGGACCTCCTCGACCACTTCCTCGTTTAGAAGGGGCCTTCGGTCAAACCCCAGGCAGGCAGGGTCGTAGGCTTCCACTGCACACACTCCGATGTCGGTTCGGCACCCAACCTGCACATCCAGAACCGCGCGCCAGTTGTTAGGCTGGGGCGCTAAGTCTTGGGGCGCAGCTGGCGCGGCGGTGTACAGCCTCAGCCTCTCCTCCACCTGGCGAAGCCGACGTAGCACCCTCCTCTTCTGGATTCGGCGGCCGGCTCGGTTCCTCCTAGGCATCGGCTGGGTAGTAGACAAGGAAGACACCTCAGGTTGCGGTTAGTCTCGCCGTGGTTCCCTCATTGGCCTTCTCGCAGCTCTGCTCCTGGTCTCGGTAGTGGTCTCGGCTGGTAGTGGTCTCTGGTAGTGGTCTCGGCTGGTGG
The DNA here is from genome assembly GCF_014356525.2 of Nilaparvata lugens. NCBI lineage: Eukaryota > Metazoa > Arthropoda > Insecta > Hemiptera > Delphacidae > Nilaparvata > Nilaparvata lugens. Next base: position 2,480 of record NW_024088974.1, on the reverse strand, counting down.
TCTCTTCTGGCTCTTCAGTGGAAGGCTGCTAGTGAGCAAGTGCTATCGAGGGTAGCTGAGTAGCCCCCTTTTATTCACAGTCCCCGAGTTCACCTGCGCTGCTATTGGCCGACGGTGCTCGGCCAATAGAAACGCAGGAACGGGTGGCGGCGACTGAGGCGCACCCTGGTGGCGGGTGGGTCAACCACTCATTTGGTTGATGCGTGGCGTGGGGAGCAGAGCAGAGCGGCAGGCTGAAAGGTAGCGAACGCAAGGGAGGTATCAATTCCCCCCCCCCCGTTTGAGGTAGCCACGGGGAGAATTTATTGATTGCAAAAACAAGATACAATGTTTACAAAATATACAAAAGTGCCATTGGGCGATAATTTTACAGGAGTCAGACCAGAAGGGTCTCCCCCAACAGGTGGGTTGTGGTCAATGATTACAGAAATAAGACCAGAAGGGTCTCCCCCAACAGGTGGGTTGTTATTCCAAGAGATGTTGCTGGTCGGTGGTTGGAGCCGGGCGTAGTTGAGTCTCGTATACCTTGATGGTCTCGTTGTCACGGGTGATCCAGTAGACAGCTCCTTGGTTGTGGGCGACCGTATATGGTCCCTTCCATCTGGGTGCTAGGCCCGCGTGGAATTTCTGAGCCTTGTTTGAGAGTTGATGATTCCGTGTGAGCACCTGGTCGCTGATCTGGTAAAGAGGCTGTGTCTCGGCTATCGGGTCTCCCTTCCTATTGAGATAATTTTCTTGGTTCAACACGGCTTTGCGTTGGATTGCGGTTAGCGTGTGTAGACGCTGGTTAATATGGTCTTTGTGCGGTTGGAGTTGATTTTCGGGCCAGTGGCTCCATTCCCCTGGCCGTGGAAGGGTTAGGCCAAACAGGATTTGACTGGGGCTGTATCTTGTTGCTGTGTTCTGTCGATTTCGCAGGGTGAATAGCACGGATGGTAGTTGGTTCTCCCATTCTTGGTGCTGCTCTTGTAGGCGGATCCGTAGTCCCTTCTTGAGTTCCTGGTTCCTTCTCTTGGTAGGGTTGGCTCGGGGGTGATAAATTGGCGTGGTGTAGTGTGAGACTCCCCATTTGAGGCAGAGTTCGTTCCATAGTTTCCCCGTAAACTGAGTGCCATTGTTGGAGAGTAGGATTTTTGGGTATCCCCATCTGGGAAACAGGTGCGTATCCATCGTGCGGCCAATCGTGTTGGCGTCGCCGTGAGGCAGCGGGTAGGCTTCTATCCACCTGGAGAAAGGATCAGTGATGACCAAATATGAATCGATTTCTTCGCTTGGAGAGTGGGTAGGGGCCCATCAGATCGAGACATACAGTTTCCCATGGTCTAGTAGACCGTCGCGGTCATTGCGTAGGTTCGTGATTCCGGTTGTACGCTTTTGAGCAGCTACACAGCAGGCAATTTTGTACGTACACGGTTATCTGCGCCTTCATACGAGGGCCAAGTGTAGTATGTAGCGATGTTTCGGTAGGTTTCAGCGTAGCCTGGATGTCCCATTAGATCATCGTCGTGATAGCGGAACAGTAGCCGGGTGCGAAAGTTGGGCGGTATGACTATTCGCCAACCGTCGGGTGTCTTCTTCTCCCAGAGTCGGTTGTGTAGGCGGTAACTGGTGAGGAATACTTGATCAGTTCCTGGTTGATCCTCCAACGGTCGGGGTTCGATCTCCATCCATCGTTGCACCTGCGCATTGACCTGGTCGTCTGTGGCCTGTGCTTTCCGAATCTCTTCTAACAGTTCAGTTTCGGTTGCGATGCTTGCTAGCATAGCGGGTTCACTGGTGACTGGCAGGATGTCGGGAGGCATGGCTCGTTCTAGTTGTTGACTGGTCTCCTCAACTTTTTCGTTGTCGGGTTGCCATGACAGTGCATCGGCGAACTGATTCTCTTTACCCGGGCAGTGTTCTAGGGTGAAGTCGAATTCTTGTAGGAGCAGGGCCCATCGAGTGAGTTTGGCGCGGCTGTCCTTTGCAGTTTGTAACCAGGTAATCACCTTATTGTCGGTACGGAGTATGAATGGCCTGCCTTCCAGGTAAGGGCGATATTGCTTTATTGCCCAGACAACCGCAAGGCACTCTTGTTTGTTACTGTAATACTGTTGTTCCGTGTGGTTCAGCTTGGCACTGGCATATGCGATCACCTTATGGTCATTGTTGATTTCTTGGTATAGGACAGCCCCTATACCGACCTTGCTGGCGTCTGTCTGTAGGATGAAGGTCTTGGAGAAATCTGGTCGACAGAGTGGTAGGATGTTGGCGGTCAATACTTGTAGGCGGCAGAAAACTGTCTCTTCTGTTGGTGACCATTTCCATCGCGTCTTCGTGCTAAGTAGCTCAGACAGAGGCGCACAAATGTCAGTGGCGTTGGGTAAAAACTCTCGTAGCCAGCCGACTACTCCGAGAAATTCTCGCAGTTTCTTTCTGGTGGTGGGTGGTTGGGCAGAAGTCACAGCTAGGATAGCCTGCGGTTTTGCTTGGTTGCCCTC
>NW_024088973.1:0-4901 GCF_014356525.2 Nilaparvata lugens | reverse complement strand
TAAATGAACATAATCTTTTAGGTTATTTAGACAAATCAGAATAAAAAATAAAAATACTTGGACAATTTCCTGATATTTAGATTACCTCAAATTTGCTAGAGCTATGACCTTCCACTTTTGCTTTTGGAAGTGCCTAATAAACAATTATTCTCATATATATATATATATATATATATATATATATATATATATATATATATTGTTTATTTTCCTGTGTGGCGAAAAATAGCGTTCGCACTACGGGCAAAATTTTTTTCCGGCTCTCAATCTTTTCTAGCCTACGGCCTCGGACTTGAAAACCGATTTCAAGCCGGAAAAGTCTCATTTTCGGCCCTAGGTGCGAAATATACTATTACAGTTATATGAGGAGGCACAACAGGCTTATGTCCAAAACTGTCCCTTTTCAAATTTATACTACAGTCCAAAACAAAATCAAGGTTAACCTATCTCTCATCAAAATAACAATTTATTCACACTTCAAAAACAAACACATCATCAATTACAAATAGATATACTATAAATTCGATTTAGAATGATATACTATGTTTGCTACAATATTTGTTAATATACTATCATAGAGAAACGATAGCATAGTAGATATCCCATGGTATAGGGCGTTTATGTCGCAACTTTTACTGTTATCCCAAGCCGATAGTTCACATAGCTCTTTCCTATGCAGCTGTTTGACGCTGGTAGTCTCTCAAATTGTGCCGTTCATACACTATCACCCCAACAAAACAGTAAAAATTGACAATAATCGACAGTAATCGGCTTGAGATAACAGTAAAAGTTGCGACATAAATTCCCTATACCATGGGATATCTACTTAGGCTATTGTTTCGCTATGGTACTTTTCTACACTAACAGCATCTAGTTACTATTTTGGACTTTCTGAAGTAAACATATTTTCTAAAAAAAAGAGAAATAAACGAAAATAAGTTTCTCTTGCTGAATTTTTCTTTTCGTGAGATCAGCTGGATGATCCCACACACATGCACTCGTTCACTCTCTTCCATTACGGTATCGACAGACGACAAAATTTCCAGCTGTTTTTCCAAGGACGTATTTATCCTTTTAATGTCCTTCAGCGAGTTATCCAAGGGTTTGAGACCTAGTGCAATCGAATCTTCATATCATAAACCTATTTTGTTCCAAATTTCGTGAAAATCGTTGGAGCCGTTTTCGAGATCCGTTGAACATAAATATATACCTATAACACATAACCATATGTAAATAGGCTATACAGAAATTGCTCGCTTAATATAATAGGATAATCAATCAATCAATCATTACCCACGCACAAGCCTATGAGCTTATGGGGGCATCACCCTCAGTATTACTAGTAGTTCTGTGAACAGTAGACCTCACGCAGTATTCTCATCCACAAGTACCTGATTGTAACTATAGACCTTATGGAAATACAGCAATAGACTGGCTTCTCCACACATCTGTGTAATCACTTGTCAGCTGATTTATGATGAATAATTCTATAGTCTGATTTTTACTCTAATATTGGCGTATGAAGGAGGCTCTTTTTTCCTTTTATATTATCCTTGAAATGCAAAACTTCTAAAAATCTTGTATATACGTCGACGCGCAATTAAAAAAGGAACATACCTGTCAAATTTCATGAAAATCTATTACCGCGTTTCGCCGTAAATGCGCAACATATAAACATTAAACATTCAAACATTAAGAGAAATGCCAAACCGTCGACTTGAATCTTAGACCTCACTTCGCTCGGTCAATTATTATTACTTACTGAGTTTTTTCCAGGTTAATTTTATCGCCACTGATAATCTCTTTGCCCAACATTTGCTGTAGATTCATGCCTGATAACTGATCTCGCATATTCTCCAATTGATTGGAGTAATTGCTGTAAGGTGTGCTCTCGTTTTTTGCATCTTCTTTCGCCTTTTCCTGCAATACAAGACGAATACAACAATTATATTATTTGGAAAATGAAGATGGATTGAAATTAACAATAGATGAGTACAAAGTATAATATAATAAAGCCAAGAACTGGCTTATAGACGTATAGGATTGGAAATTCACGAATGACGCATCATCACGTCTCAACTACTCAACTGATTAACTTGAGACTCTGCATATAGATTTGTGATTGACCGAGGTTGGTTATGAGCCTATTTTTAATTGCATCTTCTTTCGCCTTTTCCTGCAATACAAGACGAATCTTATTATATTAAAGCTGCAAAGACAAAAAATTCACAGCCAAAACGGCTGATTGTCACGAAGACCCACCTCATAATCAGTTAGGGAATTATTACAACAATTATACTATTTGAAAAAAATTAAGATGGGATTGAAATTAACAATAGATGAGTAAAAAGTATAATATAATAAAGGAAAGAGAAGAGATGGCTGAAGCTGCGTACACATATACGCGCCTCCAACCCACACCGAGCACGCTCCGCCCTCGTACCGCCCTCGTTCCTCCATCGCACCGCAGGCGCTCCGCCCTCGCTCGGCAGTCGCACCCATCATGAACGTTACGGAAGATGTTAGCTCTTCTCGCATTCCACTGTTGCTCCCGGTCGATCATCAATCGCTCTGCTCGAGTGACGTTCGGTTGCAGAGCACAGCGAAAGTCTGTACGCACCTTACACACACGTACGGGATAGGAAAATTATGTTTGATGCAACATCACGTCTCAACTACTCAACTGTGACTTGTAATTTAGCGTAATAGCTAGTTAACTAAAGTTAATTTAGTGAAATGGCGGCTAATTTAAAAAGCTGTGATACACGAATCTGAATTTCAAAACAACAGAAATTAAGTTATTTGGTAGGTATTCTATTCCAATTTCTTACAAAAATGATAGGAAAATAGAAATCCTATTTAAAATAAGTAATTTCAATGGAAGTAATTCTGAAATAATTCTGTAATTGACCGAGGTTGGTTATAGGTGTATTTTTAATTCTTCTAGGGGCCGGTTTCCGACCTCGGGATTTAGCTAAGTCGTAGACTTTAAACAGCTGGAGTCACAAAATTGGTTTTCCAAAACGAAGCGTGCGTAGTCGCAGTCATTGTCATAGTCACGTTTGAATTAAATTTCGAAAAACTAGAAAATTGAACACAAAATAAAATAAAGAGAAAATAGTGTAAAGTTTCAGCTATTTTGAATTATTTAGGATGTCTAATTTTGTCCAGGAAAAACGTTTCCAATTATAGAAATGAGAAAATAAAAACTACGACTACTGTTATAAAAGCTGCGACTACGCCCCGTTTTGGAAAGTCAATTTTCTGAATCCAGATGTTTAAAGTCTAGGACTTGGCTAAGTCCCGAGCTCGGAAACCGGCCCCTAGATTTCAGTCGATTAAATTTTCAATTAAACCCGTTGCGGAGCACGGTTACCTGTTAGTACAGAATGGATAGGTCTACAGCAATATTTAAAAATGATACAACAAATAAAAATGGAGATTGACAACAACTATAGTTAGTATCTGATCATCTTATCAACAAGATGGTGAAGAATGAGAAGAAAAATACGAGGAAGAGGGAGAGGAATAGAGTAAGGGAAAGATGAGGATGAGGAAGAGAGGAAAGGGAAGAAGATTGATTGAGTACTTTATTTATGTAGATTACAATATATACTGGCTTATACACTTATATACAATAGCTTACAATACAGCAAAATTATAGATGAATTTACATAATATAGACTAAAAAATAATTATTGAACTGTATATGATATGAAAAAGCAGTTTGTAATATAATAACTATAGATAATAATCATATTTTTATGCATCTACATAAATTGGCGGAGCTTTGGACATATCAATGTCCATTCTTCGAAAAGAATATTAAAAATATCCTCCCCACTAGCTCTGTACCAAAAGTAGAGAGTTACCAAAAAAGAAGACGGAGAGGAAGAGGAAAAGACTTAGCAGAGAGTGAGAGAGTGATATGAGGAGAAGAATAAGGAGAGGAAGAAGAGTTAGAAGTGGATAAGAAGATGGTGGAGGAGGAAAAGAACACCAGCACCAAGAAAATAAGCAAAAGAAGAAATAGTTGGGAAGAGAGAACAGGTTAAAAAAAGAGCACATTGAAAAAGAGGTCTAAAAAACGAGTAGAATATAAAACATTGATCAATAATCAATATAATATTTTGATGGTTTTTTATTGGTGGGGAGTCCCTGACAGAAGTTCCACCTCGCCTGAATTATAGTTTAAGCCGTCAATGGGCCTTACGACTGCCATACTTCAGCCAGGACCCGTTTAGTTTTTTATCGTGCCCATCCGATAATATTCAGGGACATATATTGATGAACCATTAATAATGGATTTTCACACTTAAGATCAGATATTTTGTTAACTAGCTGGCCCGGCGAACTTCGTACCGCCAAATAGTTAATGCATCTCATGACAAACTTTAGTTGGACGTACACTAAGGAGGCGCGAAGCGGCATTTTGCATCCAGGTGCTTCTTGCTTATGGTTTGTAAGGAAGAACTCACACATATACAATCACTCACACATTGGGCATGGCGTGGAACGGTGTGATAAGGCAATCTCCATAAGATCATACTTTGTATAACCAAATAACCAAGCCGCGCATCCTTAGGTGTGCTTAGCCTCAACTTAATCTGAAGCACTATATTTTTTGAAAATCATTTACATTATATCTCAATATGGACTTTCTATGTGCTTAGTTAGTTGTGCAGCAGTTTGTATTTTTAGATATAGTGAATGCAGCTAGCTGGGAAATTGAATGGTATACATCCTTGCTGCAGATTTTCCCGTGCATATTCTAAATTAACAGCATTTCGTGTTCTACAACCCAAGTTTGGACGTCGTTCGTACCGCGGCATTATTATTAGAATTAAAATTTTGTGAATCAATCAAAGAAAAACAGATCTACCGACGGCCGTTGGATGACG
>NW_024088972.1:0-6003 GCF_014356525.2 Nilaparvata lugens | reverse complement strand
CCGTGCATATTCTAAATTAACAGCATTTCGTGTTCTACAACCCAAGTTTGGACGTCGTTCGTACCGCGGCATTATTATTAGAATTAAAATTTTGTGAATCAATCAAAGAAAAACAGATCTACCGACGGCCGTTGGATGACGCAATGATTATAACACTGACTGTCTCATCTCTGTCTTTCTGTCTCTCTCTCACTCTTCTCTCTCCGTCTTTCTATCTCTTCCACTCACTTCATACTCTGTCTACTGTCTCTTCTGTCTCTGTCTCATTCACTGTCTTACTCTCTCTCAATCTCTATCAATCTCTCTCTTCCCCATTCTCTCTCTCTCTTCCTATCTCTTCCACTCTCTCTCATACTCCGTCTTACTGTATCTTCTGTCTCTGTCTCATTCTCTGACTTTCTGTCCCTCAATCATCTCTCTCCCTTCTCTCCGACTGTCTTCCTATCTCTTCCACTATCTCACATACTATGTCTTACTGTCTCTTCTGTCTCTGTCTCAATCACTTTCTCTCTCTCACCCTCTCTCACATACACACACATACACTCACTATCTCTCTCTCACTCTCTCTTCTATGACAACGTAGTAACTCTCACTCAACTGCTGAAAGAAGCCGCGGATGGAGATTCCTGAGTGTTGGGAGAAAAAGCGGTTGAGCTTCCAGCTCTCAGCTCTCACGGACTGGAAACTTTTGGCGGCAAAGATGAGTGTCAAGATGAACGCAAAACGCATATTTCATAGTAATGCGGCCGTTTTTTCGGGCCAACTTATATGTAATCAGAAGCCATCATTCCTGAGAGGACAACTTTGGCGATAACAGATACAGATACTCTTTCGAGAACAGATCGTGATTCATTTATATTGTTTACTCGGTTCATTAATAATAATAATGTCTCGGTCGAGGGTACAACACGACCAGAGGAGTTTATTCAAATTTATTATAGACATGATTACAAAAGCATATAACTACAATTATTTATTTATTATTTATTTATTTAAAATGCAAATGACACTAATGTAATAACATTGAAAAGATAAGATAGTCCTTGTGCTATTTTTCTTACAAATTTATAGGTGAAAAAGTCCGAAATAAGGTTAGAATTTCACGTGTACAATTTTGATAAAATTTCAGTCTTAAACAAAAATGAAAACTATAAATTTGAATTTAGATGGCTTGAATTAATAAATTGATTAGAAATATTCCCTCAATTACCACTTGTAACGAATAATATTGATTATTTAAAAAATTTGGAGCCATTCAAGCAACACAAACTCGTAAACACTAAAGCTCAGCTGTGGGTCAGACAGGTAGAAGTTTCAGAATTTACAAAGTTTCAGATTATTTGCTGATCTAAGAAAATGTGGCCCCCACTATATATGAATTGTCGGGATGCCACTATTTTCTATTTTTAAGATTTTATGCCAAAAGTTAGAAATTCTAATAAGATACATTTGCGAGTCATTAGACTCATAAAAATCACATTTCTATACACAAATTTAAAAAAGAAAATTGATAACCTAAGATGTAGAAATTTTATAGAAATTAAACATAAAAACATTTATAATACTCATGGGAAAAAAGCATTATAATCAAGAAAATGAGAATGTAACAGTATGGGAGATTTTCATAGAACTAATTGTTCTCCATGATTGATCCTATTAGACAGGAGCAACTTTTTTGTTTTCGATTTGAATAAATAAATAATAGTATCGGGTGACCTGGCTGGCTCAGGTCTGGTGTCAGAGTTTTCAGGTCGCAACTGATCAATTTCAGGGCCTCTGACATGACTAACGACTGCTTTTTACAGCCGGGACCGACGACTTAACGTGTCCATCCGAAACACGGGAGTGGCCCGAGATAAATATCTTGCCCGAGCCGGGATTTGAACCCGGGCCTCTGAATCATAAAGCCAGCATCTGATCCACTCGACTTTCGAAATCGGCCACTCCTTTCGATTTGAATGAATTGATTGGAACTGTTTCTTAATAGCATTGGCAGTTTATTGAAAATTTTTGGTCCTAAATATTGGCTGACCTCTGAGCAGCTGATGTTGTCATCCGGGAATTGCCAAGTCCATGTTCCTTCTGCGTGTTCCTTGCGGGTGATTCAAATTGATGAAGAGTTGTGGGTTCTTTCTGGTGGATGTTACAAGTCTGTGAATGTTAATCTGTCTGATGCTGAGGATGCTGAGCTCCGAGTATAGTAGTACTGAAGGGAAGAGTGGATGTTTGAGTCCTATTCTATCCTCAAAATTAGCTTCTGAACCTGGAAGATAGGATCGATGTGGCATCGAGAGCTATTGGGATTTTTCATAGTGCAATAGGATTGAATTGAATCAATTCATCGATTTCAGTATTAATGTTTAGACTTGTAGCATAACTTCCCAATAAATTTGTATTCTGATTAGCAGGAGAAGAATCAGTGGAAGAATCATTCCACAGAATTCTACAGCATTCATTATAGAAGTTTTCTCTGATCATTCATATTGGACAACCAGATCATAGATCGTGTAGGCCTACATTGATTCATTGATTGCTATTCCGCCAGTTTTAACACCCCATGAGGAACGTTGAGTTTCTACAGTTTTTGTATCCGCTTAGGAGAAGAGGAATTCATCGGAGGCTGAGTATCAAGATAATTCTATTATCTAGATGCATTTGATATAGCTACAGTTACAAATGTACATACTACGTAAACGTCGATATTGAGAATAATTTTTTGAAAGTTTTTAGCGAGTTCCTCTTAACTTTGAAATCAAGTAAGACTATTAAACTTACAAATCTTCATTTGGATTACACGTCTTGAGTTGTAACATCTATCCATGTGGAAAATTGGCTTTGCCGACTACCTGATTAAGTATTTCTAGTGAACTAAAATCAGTCAATAAAGAACGGCTGTCATTGGCTAAGACTTGATACGCCCACAGTGGGCGGAGCATTCATATTACAGTCACAGACAAGGTTTTTTATCTGTGCTACAGCCCAGAGAATAAGCAACGACAATGCAATGTTACACAAGAGAAGTATTGAATATAATTGAATATAAATATTTATCTACGATCATGACATGAGTTAATCATACTCGAATGAGAAACTATCAATTATAATAGAAACACATCACAATACCATCTCTACTACTACAAAGTAGAAGAAATACAAGAACTTGGTTTTTGAGTACAAATACAAAAATGAACTTTGAATGAGATCACAAAATTACAGTTATGACGTTAGAATTCAAAATACTTAAAAATTACAAAAATACGATTCACAAAATATGTTGACCATTGAATGAAAAGACTAAGAAATTGTCAAAAACCACTGATTTTATTGATAATTAGAAAGACCGGTTTCGGTTATTACACCATTGTCAATCTCTGATAAACAGTTTTATTACACCATTGTCAATCTCTGATAAACAGTTTATCAGAGATTGACAATGGTGTAAATACCGAAACCGGTCTTTCTAATTATCAATAAATCAGTGGTTTTTGACAATTTCTTAGTCTTTTTTCATTCAATATGAATAATTACCACAATATCAACTTCTCAACTACACAAAAAGTGAAAAATATGTTGACCACCCCATTGATCATTTTTATCAAATTCTTCCAATCGGAGTTCGGATGGACACGTTAAGACCCATCGGTCTTAACCATCGGGACGTCGGTCCCGGCTGCCTAAAAAGCAGTCGTTAGGTCACGTCAGAGGCTCTGAAATTGATCAGTTGCGACCTGAAAACTCTGACACCAGACCTGAGCCAGCCAGGTCATTCGATATTCTTTATTATTCTTAACTCTTTATCCATTAATACAATAAGTACATCATCAAATGATAGGGAGAGAAAAATCAGGTGTGGCGCACTCACACAACTTTCCTTCTGTTATGAAAATTGATCACTGACGCTAGTGTTCCCGCGCATCTCAAGTCTACTATTCAAGATTTGAGCCAGCTGGTGACAGGGCAATAACGCTGGAGACACACATGAGGTCTGCTATCTCTTCATAGTGAATGATTTAATAGAGTCAACAATAATTTGCAATTGAATAATCACATTTTCTCGAATTTAAAGCTTATTTTCAATTTTAGGTGAAAATGTTACTGAACATTAATTGTAGAGATTTTCATGCTCAATCAACTCTACTTGATTTTTTTCGTTTCAATTGTATCTGAAGCCTGATAATTGGGATCTATCTGCATTGATGGGGCGAAGCTCATGATATTGTTACAGATAAGGGACTTGTGGCGGTTGATAGAGCTTATCGATGACTATTCTAGGTATGAATTTGATCAAAATCGTTGGAGTCGTTTCCGAGAAAATTGCAAAAAACCCTGTTTTTGACAACATTTTCGCCATTTTAGCCGCCATTTTGAATTGCATCAGATCGAAATTGTTCGTGTCGGATACTTATATCGTAAGGACCTTAAGTTCCAAATTTCAGTCATTCCGTTAATTGAGAGATGAGATATCGTGTACACAGACGCACATACACTCATACATACCACACACACACCACACACATACAGACCAATACCCAAAAACCACTTTTTTGGACTCAGGGGACCTTGAAACGTATAGAAATTTAGAAATTGGGGTACCTAATTTTTTTCGGAAAGCAATACTTTCCTACCTATGGTAGGTAATAGGCAAGGAAGTAAAAATAAGTAACCTTGTGGTATTCCTCTTCAAATCTAGTTAACACATAGTCCGAAATAGGTTTAGTCATGTAGTTCTTCAATTTTTATTATTATTATCACTATAGTCAGAGTTGTGTGGGTCCTTCACGTAGGCTACTATCAAATCAATCCATCAAGTACACTATCTAGTACAAGTATTCCAATATTATTGATTGATGAATGATAAATAAACTCTCACAAATCGCGCAAATGTGATCATCTCCATTATCAATGCTGTCGATGCAAATTCCCTTTGCAACGTCCCCCCGATGACGTCAGAGAGCAAAATTTGAATAATCGACTCTGCTATAGTGAAACTGGCAGTATCCCCTATATATAGGATCAATGCTTCAAATTCAACTAATGGACAGTATAAACTGAATCTTACTACTGGTCTCTTAGCTAGAGTAGTGTCAGTATCCCCTATTTTGTAGGATCCATGCTTGATTAAATAATGATGACAGTTGGAGTGGGTCTCACTATAATCCGTAGTCCATTTGTATCTCTAACCGATCATTCCCTATTGACTTAGTACTGGACTGCTGCATCGAGTATTATGGACGAACATTGGCGAGTATTGGCGAGTATTTATTCGGCAAACATTTGTCCAGTCGAATGTTGGACAAGCATTAGCTGCCGTACAAGTCGGGATGTGGGAGGAGGATGGAAATAAATAGGAGGGTGAATAGATGGAGAAGAAGTGAAAGGGTAAACTGATGGAGAAAAAGTGAAATATGGAGAAGATAAAGATGGAAGGACGAATATGGGAGGATGAATAGATGTAGAGGGAGTAAAGATGATGGAGAAGATATAGATAAAATATGAAAAATGAAGATCGATAGATAAAGAAGGAGTAGAAGATGATGAGGAATGGAAGATGGAGGACGAATTCGGGAAGATGAATAGAATGCAGAAGATGATGGAGGGAATATGGATGGATAGACGAAGATAGGAGGATTAATGGATGAGGAAGAAGCAGAAGATGATGGAGGAGATAAAGATGGAGGGAGAAAATAGGTGGATGAGAGATGGGGAAGAAGCAGAAGATGATGATGTAGATAAAGATAGGAGGGCGAAGATAGGTTGATGGAGAGATGGGGAAGAAGCGAAGATGATGAAGTAGATAAAGAGGAGGAAGAAAATAGGTGGATGGAGAGATGGGGAATAAGCAGAGATGATGAAGTAGATAAAGATAGGAGGGCAAAAATAGGTGGATGGTGAGATGAGGAATAAGCAGGAGATGATGAAGTATATAAGATGGAGGGCAAAAATAGGGGATGGAGAGATGGGGATAAGCAGGAGATGATGAAGTAGATAAGATAGGAGGGCAAA
>NW_024088971.1:0-5199 GCF_014356525.2 Nilaparvata lugens | reverse complement strand
ATACATCATGTTTTTCTATTACATCATCTTCTAAAATCATTCTCCTTGTTTGAAAATAATAATGATGTTTTATTGGCAGAAATAGAAAATAACAACATCTTAGAGATACATAATAAAAGCGAACAAATTCTACAACATGGAAAATACTATTACGAAATAAAATGCAATGTCAATTGAGTATTTGCAACTCGAGGTACTTAACCCTTTGAGATGGTGATATAAAATTGATTACAAAACTAGCGCTAAAATGGCGTTACTGAGGCCGACCGTTGCATAATAATTATGAAGTGACACATATTACATAACAGTATCGATGATTTATCAATTTTAGCTCCGAAGTATATTATGATATACAAGTCTTTAAAGGCTACATGGGAATTCTAAAAACGGTATCTATATTCTCAAATTCCATTACAGAATTAATCTCTCAAAAACCTTGATCTTATCTTATTATTTATCAATAGAATAATAAGATCTTTAAATGGGAAAGAATCACTAACATCATTACTATACCATAACTACTGATTACTACCTTAGTCAACCGCATAAAAATAGTCCGATGGAAATTGGAACAGATAAGTACAAAGTTGTCAAATAAGAGTTTATCAATGGTGTCCAAATCTGATCATAAATGAGAATCATTTAATATTTTTATAATAATACTAATAATAATTTGTTCCACATCTGTCGAATTGGCAATGTCTGTGGGTGCAAGAGATTGAGGAGGGACTTATCCATTCCAATTCCCTTCGGACTATTTTCATGCGGTTGACTGTGGTAGTAGCCTAGTTATCAGTAGTTATGATATTGTGATAATGTTAGTAATTATTTCCCATTTTAAGACCCAATTACTTTTAAACAAGAGAATGATTTTAGAAGAAGATGTAAAGGAGAAACATGATTTATTCTTCGGTAATAGTATCTTAAGTCACAAGGACGGGAAGGGGCCTTTTGCAGGCGAGAATGATGTTTCTAGTCGAGGCAATAGCCGAGACTAGAATTTCAATCGAGCACTGCAAAAGACATTCACGTCCAAGTAGCTCACACTATTTTTTGTCATAATAATTTAGAAAATAATAATTGAGAAACAGAAATATTACCTGATCGTGCTGAAATTACTACATGCATTCTATAAACATAACCTGGTTCACAAGTTTCGGATCAGGAATTTCTTGATTGTAGTTGACAAAACTCCCACCTGGAGCGCTAAAAGCCGGTTTTTGTACCAGTTTTGCTGTTCCAAATTCGGAACTAGGAAACATACTCGACTGTAAAGAAAACATACAGCATAGTATAATGTAATAAAAATCATATGTTTATTTGTTCCACAATCAGCTGTTTACCGGCTTGATGACAAAAAACACTATTTTAAAGACAAAACCCAGGAAATAATTATTTGTATATCTAGAGTGTAAAGTACTGTTTTTCCTTCGTGAGGGAATAGTTTGAAGCCCGAGGCGGAGCTGAGACAACAATTTTCCTGAGGGAGAGAAAACATTTTTCACTCGTGATATACACAAAATTTTCCTCCAACTACATTTTTATAAAAACTGCAAATAAAATAATTTTTAAAAAGCGTACGTGACCAAACAATGTGTTACAACATAATCTAAAAAGTAAACAGCTGGACATGCTTGTAAGTCACAGTTCTCCGCCGACAGCGCTATGCGCTATCTGTTGGAAAAAGTTGTAACAGCAATGGCCGCCACAACTACAACTATGATGAAGTTCCCGTTTCAAATTTGATTAGTTAATAAGGAATATTTGTTGACTGTTATTTCGAATAACATGTAATAGAAAAAAAATTTATACATTTTTTTAGCATAGTGATATGAAGTTTGTGATAATTTTAGCATACAAACATAAATTTCATAATATATTGATCAAATGTCTGGTTGAGGTATCGAATTCAGTTGGTTTAATGACTACTCTATATGCTTCCTCATTTAAGATTAGACCTTCTAACCTATTTCAAAGAAAATATTTTTGAAATAGAGGTGCTTCCCATGTTATTTAAATAGTGTTACTTTTCCTCCCTAGGGAATTTTCCTGTTTTTTCCGCCCGAGAGCGAAGAAGTGACACTCTAGTATTATGTTCCAGGGAGTAAAGTGAGCACTTAAGACAGGAGGTGGAGAGAGATGTTTTTTATATCAGTGGAAAAAAGAGAAATGGAGAATGATATGATCTACAAGTTAAATATATTGAGAGAATTCATCAATATCAAGAAGAGTATTTCAAATATGGATGTAAAAGGTGTTGATAATAGTGAAGGGGAAGAAGACGATGTGTGGAAAATCCCGTCAAAGTAAAAAAGGGCAGATGATGATTTTATAGAGGAACGAAAATATCGACTATGGGAAGGAAAAATGCTTTGATTCTAGAGAAGAAGAAGATGATGTGTATGATGATGATTTCGTTGATGATGGTGATAGAAAGAGACTGAATCAGAGGAAGAGAGAGTGAGAAAAAATGTGTGAGAGGATAAAATGGCGTTTGTCTTTTGCGAGCGTTTATCGTCGGGAAAACGTGGGAAATTCGGTCGGCGGAAACAAGGCGAACAGTAATGAGTTTTCTCAAAGAAAACTTCGCACAAGAAAGGTGACAAAAAGTTTGAAGAAAAATTATGAGGAGGCTGTTGAGTCTTGGTGGAGCTGAGGGGGTGGGATCAAAGAGGAAGGTAGAAGAATGTTTAAAGGAGGGGAAGACATGTGGAAAAAATGGAGCGCAATCAAAGAGGAGGGGGCGATAAGGTAGAGTAGGAGGAGCTTGAGGGGGATGAGGAGAAGGAGAATGGGGTGGGTGATTTAGTAACAGAAATGGAAGATTCAGAATTGAATAAATGAGAGGAGATAAGAAAGTAGGAGCGAGAGGTGAAGAAGAAGGAGGAGAAGAAAAAGAAGGAGGAGAAAAGGAAGGGGGAGAAGAAGGAGAAGAAGAAGAAATAGAAGAAGAAGAAGAAGAGGAAGAAGAAGAACAAGAACAACAACAAGAAGAAGAAGAACAAAAGATGGAAGATTCAGAATTGAATAAATCAGAGGAGATAAGAAAGTAGGAGCGAGTGGTGAAGAAGAAGGAGGAGAAGAAAAAGAAGGAGGAGAAAAAGAAGGAGTAGAAGAAGGAGAAGAAGAAGAAAAAGAAGAAGAAGAAGAAGAAGAAGAAGAAAAAGAAGAAGAAGAACAAGAATAAGGACAACAACAACAACAACAACAACAAAAGGAAGAAGAAAAACAAGAACAAGAACAAGAACAAGAACAAGAACAAGAACAAGAACAAGAACGAGAACAAGAACAAGAACAGAAACAAGAACAAGAACAAGAACAAGAACAAGAACAAGAACAAGAACAAGAACAAGAACAAGAACAAGAACAAGAACAAGAACAAGAACAAGAACAAGAACAAGAACAAGAACAAGAACAAGAACAAGAACAAGAGCAAGAGCAAGAACAAGAACAAGAACAAGAACAAGAACAAGAACAAGAACAAGAAGACAAAGAAAAGAAGAAGAAGGAGAAGAGAAGAGTGAAGAAGGAGGAGGAGCAGGAGGATGATTAGCAGTGGGATGTGATGAAGGAGGAGGAGTAGAAAAAAGAAGAAGATGAAAAAGGGGGTAAAAGAGAAGAAAAGAATGAAGATCAATTACAAGAAGAAATGGAAGAAGGAAAAGAAGGTAAAATGTAGAAATATATTGCATGATTTTTAGCAAAAACAAAAAGAAGAGAAAAGAAGTTGGTAATTTTCACAGAAATCTTTGTGATGATTCTCCCAATGTAAATTAGGAATGCTATTATGATTGTTAATAGAAAAGATGAAATTATATTGAAGAATAATTCAACTCATTTAAAACAATAAACATTTAAGTATTCTGGTAAAAAAGGATTTAAAAAAATAACTGTTGTGGTATGAAGGTCACCAATTAGTGGAAATCTTCTATTCAAACATAATATTCTAAGATTATTGAAGAGGGAAAGAGAGAGTAACGATCGAGAAGAATGAGATAATGAAGAAGAATGATAAGTAAAAGATAGCAAACTGCGTCATTGGTAAAAGAGAAAGTCCTGAACCGAGTCAAAGTGGCTGAATCAATACTCTTGTCCTCTTCCAATGTCACTTTTCCAAAGAAATTCTCCTACTTCTTCTTCCTCTTCTTCTTCTTCTTCTTTCTTCTTCTTCTCCTTTTACTTCTTCTTCTCCTTCTTCTCCTTCTTCTTCTTCTTCTTCTTCTTCTACTTCTTCTTCTTTTTCTTCCACTTCTTCTTCTTCTTATCCTCCTCCTGCTTCTTCTCCTCCTGCTTCTTCTTTTTCCCCTTCTTTTTCTTCTTCTTCTTCTTCTCCTTCTTCTTCTTCTTCTTCTTCTTCTCCTTCTTCTCCTTCTTCTTCTTCTACTTCTTCTTCTTCTTATCCTCCTCCTGCTTCTTCTCCTCCTGCTGCTTCTTCTCCTTCTTCTCCTTCGTCTTCTTCTTCTTCTTCTTCTACTTCTTCTTCTTCTTATCCTCCTCCCTTCCTTCCTCCTCCTTAACAACCACCTCCTCCCCATGCTCCACCTACCCCTCCTTGACCTTCTTTTCCATCACCTTCCACTTCTCCACCTCCTTCTTCCTTTTCTTTGCCACCTTTTGTCGGCTCTCTGAGATATATTGGAAGGTCAAAGAAAATATTTTTCTTTATCACATCAGGAGAGAGTAGATATTCGTCTTCTCTCACAGCATTCGCTTTATCCCTTTGTGAAGAATATGATTCTGCTTTCAAAAACTGGTTCGTTTCTAGGCACTGATCATACCCAGACTAGGAAGCAACTCTACGGTATTACGGGAAAGTTATCACTTGAATCTTTTTTTAATATTTCTATTAAAATAGTCACTAGGACTAAACCATTGATTTTGTTCTCTTATCCTTATCCTAAAAAATATAATTGTTATTGCTAGAGTCTTCCAGTGAAGCCAACAGTTCTAATATATAATTTCATTACTTTTAATTCTTTCACTACACATTTATTTGATATACTTATTCTGCTCCACTAACTGAAAAAATGAAAAAATGAATGAAAAAAATCTCTATTAGGCGGAGTTAGGGCTTAAGTCCTGTCCAGCACTCAACCTCAAACAACTACTTCTGTGATAGCATAAAGTAAAGAAATTTATTTTCTTCAATATTTTCATTCTAATAAATATTATTCCTATTATCTCTGGTAATAGCAATCT
>NW_024088970.1:0-6007 GCF_014356525.2 Nilaparvata lugens | reverse complement strand
TACTTCTGTGATAGCATAAAGTAAAGAAATTTATTTTCTTCAATATTTTCATTCTAATAAATATTATTCCTATTATCTCTGGTAATAGCAATCTTTTCATACGCACAAAGTGGTCTGTCAAAGTGTAAGGGTGCGAAGTGCAAGCTTGGTTATGCATGATCAAGCATACAGGGGTGAGAAAAACAAAATCTGAGAAAAATTAACAGGAACCCTCACATTGAACGCTTGCACTTGCTGGTTGAGTTCAGTGGGAGCAGCTACATGCAAGTCTCAACATGGTTCAATGGCACTTTTCAAATTTTGTTTTGTCGGCTTCATGATCTGACGTGACTTGCCGTGCTACCAATTTTCCTTAAACGGTTGGAATAGCATATAACACCTGTCACACTAAGGAAAGTTGTCGGCTCCATAAAATAGATACTTGATAAACTGTGAATGGATCTATTGCCTATGAATGAGAAATCCAGTTTTCAGAGCAATTAACTTATAATCTTCAGATGAAAATTTTGGCAAAAACACAGAAATATAAAACGAACAATAACTTACAAGCCTAATGATTTCAGAGTTATTACGAACTAAAAAAATACTTATCTAGTTTACAGTTGAAACACAGTGGCTATTGGCTTTACTATACAAACAGCAAATTATGCACAAAAATTTATATAAAACTCAATTTAAAACATTAATAAATTTACTTAAACAGACAATAATTCAGAGCACAAAATTATACAAGCAACAGCCAGCCATATATTCAGAATAAGGTCCAACAGGAAAAAGAACCACAAGTTGCCAGTCACGAAAGACAACGCCCTGTTCAATATCGATCTTTACAGACACGTCAACACAAAATTATAACTTATAAGTTTAGAGTTCACATTCTACATCTGTTCTCAATAAAACTTTATTTTGAAAAAGTTATTTTAAATTTTTTATACATATTCTATTTAAATAAACTGTTTATCCAGTAATTTGTTAACCCTGCCTCGGTGACATTATGGAACAATGCAACAAACATTTACGATAATAAATTCTCCATCAAAAGGTTTATCCGTCTATTGATAACTCTGACATTTACTATAAAGTTCCATAGATCTCGAATTGAAGATTTGATTCCAATGTGAGAAGAAAAATGTAATATTACAAATACCCCCCTCTTGACATAAAAAAATTTTACTGTTTGAAAAAATTTAAAGAAAAAATTTACATTGACCCTAATGAAAATTGTTGAAATTTAAATTCGAGAACAGTAACAATTTTTTCTAGAAAAACATTACATGTCATCCAAAAATATTGAAAATTATTATAAAAATTCATCAATAGCGTTTGTTATATGTTTCCAACAATATCTCAAAATATAGAATATCAATATTACTTTTGATTTAGCTTTATAATTTAAAGAAAAATATCTCAACAGAAAGTTTAATATGTAAAGAATAGTTTTTTTTGAAATTGCACATAAATTTAATAGATAGAAAAATTTAATTTTTATTGCATAAAAAATTTAGTATGTTGAATAAAAAATTTATTATCATTATTGATTTATTTATTTATTTTTTTTTTTTTTTTAAATGAATTGATGAATTGTTACATTTAATTTTCACATAAAATTTCAATAAATCAAAAAATGTTCATTTCTTTCACTATTTACGCAGTTGATTTTATTGATGCACATTTTGGAAAACAGTCCGTTAAGGCACTCAGTATGATTTTCAGTTAGTGTGACTCCAGTGTGATGACGTTAGTGTTGGGCTGATCTGGATGCACGTAGTGTTGGGCTGATACTTGTAGTCGACTGCTGCATACCAAACTCGATACAGGTGACATCTCAGTTAGCATTGCTTCATGTTTGTAGTAGACGGCTGCATTCCAAATTCATACAGAGTCACATAAATTTTGTATCATATTTGTAATTATACAATGTACATTTCAGGCTTGAAATGACAATGTAATTCGTTTTTTGGAAAAGAGATAGACGCTGCATACAGGATTATTTAGGTGAGGATTAATTTAGGTAAGGTTTGGTTTTTTGATATTTTCAGTTTTCAAGGTTTAGAGTTCTGCATACAGGAATAATTTAGGAGAGGATTTTTTGAATCAATTCTTTCATGATACTGTGACTGTTCTTCTGAATTCAAAGTTGTGAATGTGAACATGGATGGCAATTACCTCCAGGTAATGCAGTAGTGTTGAAGTTTGAGATACAGAGTCAGCAATAAGCATTGGCATTGCTATTGGCGTATGCTTTGGTGTCGGCTGTGGCATCGGCGTTGATATTGGCATTGGCGCAGATTTTGGCATTGGCGAAGCTATTGGCATTGGCGCAGGCATTGGCGTAGCTATTGGCATTGGTGCAGCATTGGCGCAGATTTTGGCATTGGCATAGCTATTGGCATTGGCGCAGGCATTGGCATTGATTTTTGTTGTTGGCATCAGCATTGGCGCAGATTTTGGCTTTGATTTTGGCGTAGTTATTAGTGTTGGCGTCAGCACAGGCATCGGCGTAGATTTTGGCATAGTTATTGGTGTAGGCCGCAACGTTGATTTTGGCGTAGATATGTCACACTAGTTCGAAAATCACCCAAATGTTCTTAACACTCTTCATGGCGTTCACTTGTTACTGATTTCGAGATTCACATGATAACTATTTCAATGTTAATGTCTGTGCTGTACCTGTTATCTTAAAATGCTTATAAACTAAGAAGAAAAACTTTGATTAGGCTATCAATACAGTCTAATACACATAAAAATTATTTTAAATATATATGAAATTGAAATTTGTTAACATCTTATTATACAGTCAGCAATACATAAATTGTGAAATATGGACATATCAATGATAAATTTAAAAAAATTCATTTATTCACTGTTCAAATATCAACATTTTAATCCATTCTTCAAAATAGAAATATAATTTCATAACACCCTGTATCATTATCAAAATTGTAAAAAACAACATCATAACAACACAACAAAAATTTAATTTCAATACATATTTCAATAATTTCAGACATTTGGTTTTCTATTCAATCATTTCATAATATATTTGCATTTCATTATTATTTAATATAACATTTCATTTATAGCATGTTCATTTCACATTTATGATTTATCATTCAGGGTTTCAAAATTATTTAGTTTTAATTTTGTTCAAAAATTGTATAAAAAGCAAATTATTTAATATTATTAATCATCGTTTGTTGGATACTATAGTTTATTTCGACTCTTCAATGTTCTAAACACAAACTACATTTCATGACAAAACTTTACTATCAATCATTAAACAAGAAACCATTCAAAACATCAATAATATTTTGCTTCAAAGGCAAACAATATCATAATTAATCATCATTTTGCATCTATGGCAATCAACATTATTAATCATTATTTTTGCATCTATGGCAATCAACATAAGTAATCAACACAAAAAATATTATCTCATTACTGCCTCTCTAAGTCATAACCTCTGTTATTCCTTCTTTAGGCAATAATGGGTTTCCATCTCAAAAAACAATCACATACCAGCAAAATTCTAATCAACAAACCCCACTAAAAATTCTACATACACTCCAGCATCCATTTCAAACGATAATCAATCATATCAAAATTTATAGAACAAACAGTTTTAAAATTTGAAAAAAAAAAAATCAATTACAAAACACTTATTTCAATTAATAATATAACAAAACGTTTTAAATTGAACCAATTATTTTTTAAAATAATTTAAAATTTAAAGACTGTATAATAAGTATAAACATTTCAAGATTATGATACAAAGATGATCAAGATGAAATACTGGGTAAATAAATTCCCTAAAAAATACAAACAAGAGAGAAAGAAAACTGGGTAAATAAATTCCCTAAAACAATACACACAAAATTGATACACTTCACATAAGTGATACATGATGAAAAAATATGTCACAAGCACACAATTCTTTACACTGCAATGGATAGATTTTAGAAAAGTTAAGTTTTATCAACAATTTAAAGATTAGGAAAATAAGCTACTATTTCAACTTCTAATATTATTTCAGAAAAAATACAAATTTAAATGACTATGGACAAGATTGGTTAAGATATGTATCATAGAAGAAATTTACTGAATATTACACAAAGACAGGAAAGAATCGAAAATTGAAAAGATTAAGGGCCAAGAAAATAGGCTACAGGAAAGAAAAAAGACACAATTATGGACTCTTACCATACACTGTGTAGCGATTATGCTATTCTGAATCCCGGCATAACACAGGATTCCTAATCATTGTGTGTTGGGGAATACCCTTTCATCATGTGATTCACAGTCATCATCTTGTAAATAAGCAACTTGAAACAACCTTTGAATACTAATACATCAATGGAGACTTTGCGTTTTGTTTTCTTCAAGAGCATGATTTTATTCATGGGTTCAGTTGTTTCAACAAAGCTATTTTGCTCACAAAAGTTAGTCATGTTCACTTGAGAATGCATTACATACACCTTTTCAATTCTCAGTTGAAAGTTGAACTCATCAACTTGACTCAAAGCAACATTCATTTTGTTCACATTATTCCTAACTTCCACAGAAACCTGTCTCATGTAATCATTCACTTTGTTTACAATCTTCCTAACTTTTGATGTAGTAATCTGATCCATAGAAACATACGATTTGTTTACTGTTTTCCTAACCTTCAATGTAGCAATAGTACTTTCTTGATAGTTGACTTTCAATGAAGACAACTCCCTACCTACTTCTTTACTCAATTCTACACTTTCACTATGGTTGACCCTTTCAACAACAGTAACTAGGCCTACATTGTCAGAAACTTGAATGAGTTGATCTTGTATCTTAACACTACTATTATCATGCTTATCTTTCAATGTTTCATGTGCATTTTTCAATAGACGGTTTATACTAGCCTGCTCTAGTCTAATGCTAGTACATTCTTGCTTCATCTCATCAAACCTAGCATTTTTGATTTTTAAACATTTGGTCTAACTTAGCATTTTGCTTATCAAATTTAGCATTTAACTCATCAAATCTAGCATTTTGTTTTTTAAACATTTGGTCTAACCTAGCATCTTGCTTATCAAACAGTTGTGTTAAGGCAGCTATTAACTCATCATCAACTTTAATATTTTTCATATTGTATGCCATTTTGCTAGTCTGCACAGATAATATATTCATTAGGACTTGATCTCTCTTGAACTGATTTCCCACTCAGCAACAAACCATTCATAACCTATCAAGATATCTATCCTACTAATAATTTTTGTAACCAGGGATTTCGTGGTGTACCATTTGGGACATATTTATTTTGTAATTCTGTCCCACCAGGGGTACCATTTGCCGTGCTACCAATTTTTCCTTAAACGGTTGGAATAGCATATAAACACCTGTCACACTAAGGAAAGTTGTCGGCTCCAATAAAATAGATACTTGATAAACTGTGAATGGATCTATTGCCTATGAATGAGAAATCCAGTTTTCAGAGCAAATTAACTTATAATCTTCAGATGAAAATTTTGGCAAAAACACAGAAATATAAAACGAACAATAACTTACAAGCCTAATGATTTCAGAGTTATTACGAACTAAAAAATACTTATCTAGTTTACAGTTGAAACACAGTGGCTATTGGCTTTACTATACAAACAGCAAATTATGCACAAAAATTTATATAAAACTCAATTAAAACATTAATAAATTTACTTAAACAGACAATAATTCAGAGCACAAAATTATACAAGCAACAGCCAGCCATATATTCAGAATAAGTCCAACAGGAAAAGAACACAAGTTGCCAGTCACGAAAGACAACGCCCTGTTCAATATCGATCTTTACAGACACGTCAACACAAAATTATAACTTATAAGTTTAGAGTTCACATTCTACATCTGTTCTCAATAAAACTTTATTTTGAAAAAGTTTTTTAAATTTTTATACATATTCTATTTAAATAAACTGTTATCCAGTAATTTGTTAACCCTGCCTCGGTGACATTATGGAACAATGCAACAAACATTTACG
>NW_024088969.1:0-5917 GCF_014356525.2 Nilaparvata lugens | reverse complement strand
TCATTTCTTGGCGAATGAAATATAATAATTGATTATTTGAAAAAGAATGAACAGTTAATATTACATCAGATATACTGATATCAGCTATCCTCAAAAGAAGGCAGTGTGACATCGGCAATGCCGGTCTCCTATCTTTTTACACTGTCATTGAAACGAGGACCCAGTTGTAGTGTCTATATCCTCAGGTTGCACCAAAATTCAGTTAACTTTTAATCTCGATTAATGCAACGAGAGCCAATCAGATACACCTTCTTCTCAGGAATCTCTTTTCCAATTGTTGTGTAGAATTAAAATCAAGACTGAGTCATTGTCAATTTGTAAAACCGTTCATAATTGAATAAAACACAAATATGTTGTGAAATTGTACACTGTTTTATTTAGTACACGACCAAGTTGACTGTAAATCATGGTCGTGGCTGAATAAAACAGTGTAGAACAGGGGTCTCCAACCTTTTTTATTCAAGGGCCACATTGTTAATTCTGGGAGGCTTAGAGGGCCAATAACAAGGATGTAAATGGAATTTTACTTGTGGATTTAGGGGGGTGTAAAATTATCATATTCCATTAAAATAATATGAGGTTTAAAGTAGGTTAATTAAAACACAGGAAGAAACAAACCAATTCATTAATTTTAATACAAAGTTAAATTTCTCGAGTGTAAAAAGGTCTAGAAAAACTTGACAATGCATGAATTTATCAAGTTCAAGGTCATAAATGTGTTCAAATATATTTTAAAAATCTGCTGCAATAACTCTCGGCGGGCCGGACAAAATCTTTCCGTGGGTCGTAGGTGGAGAGCCCTGGTGTAGAATTTGACAACATGTTTGTGTTTTTATTCAATAATTAAAAAATTATGATTGAAATTTAACAGGCTTTTGTGCAACAGGGACCATGCATTAGAAATATATCAAATTAATGATTGACATTTAAGAGGCTTCTGTGCAACCGAAAACATAAAACCTATTGGAAATATGTTAAATCATTTAAAAATTGAGACTCACCCTCTACAAACATCCAGAAGAAATTGGTCAAATAGAAGTAGTGTAAGAGGACGACTAGTATAACACAGGCTGGCACGTTGGTTGGCATCGACATCTGAAACAAACAAACAAACGATGTCAGCTGTGTTTCAATGATAAAAAGTTATTGTATCTTCCAGATTTTAAGTGTAAGTTAACTGGATATTCTTCTGTAATAGTATCTTAAGTCACAAGGATGGGAAGGGGCCTTTTGCAGGCGAGAGTTTCATTGCAAAAGACATTCACGTCCTAGTAATGTACACTATTTTTTGTCATAATAATCTAAAGAAGAATAATTGAGGAATAGAAAACATTACCTGCTTGTGCTGACATTACTACATGCATTCTATAAACTTAACCTATAATTGTTATGTTTTAAACTATTTAACTATATAGTTTACAAGTTTCGAATCAGGAATTTCTTGACTGTAGTTGACAAAACTTCCACCTGGAGCGCTAAAAGGCGGTTTTTGTAACAGTTTTTCTGTTTCAAACTCGGAACTAGGAAATATACTCGACTGTAGAGAAAACATATTATTTTATTACAGTATAGTTCATAGAGAAACAATAGTGTAAGTAGATATCCCATGGTATAGGGAATTTATGTCGCAGCTTTTACTGTTATCTCAAGTCGATTACAGTCAGTTATTGTTAATTTTTACTGTTTTGTTGGGGTGAGAGTGTATGAACGGCACAATTTGAGAGACTACCAGCATCACACAGCTGCATGGGAAAGAACTATGTGAACTATCGGCTTGGGGTAACAGTAAAAGTTGCGACATAAACGCCCTATACCATGGGATATCTACTTAAGCTATCGTTTCTCTATGATAGTATGCTGTGAAGAGAATCATAAGTTTATATGTTCTACAATCAGCTGTTTACCGACTTGATTTTATGGATGTAAACAGCTGAAACTGAATGACTATGGCAAAAAATTATCAATAATATTGTTGGTGAATAAGATTAGAACAAACTCTGATTGCATTTCAAACTCCAATTTTAAAGACTTGAGGCCGGCTTCCGAGCTCGGGATTTAGCCAATCCTAGACTTTAAACAGCTGGAGTCAGAAAATGGCTTTCCCAAAACGGGGCGTAGTTGCAGTAAATAGTTGCAGCAAATTATAAATCTTTATTTTCTCATTACTATAATTAGAAACATTTTTCCTTGACGAAATGGAACATTCCTAAATAATTCAAAATAGCTGAAACCTTACACTATTTCTTTTTTATTTTATTTTGTGTTTAATTTCTAGTTTTTGAAATTTAATTTGAACGTGACTATGACAATGACTGCGACTACGCCCCGTTTTGGAAAGCCAATTTTCTGACTCCAGCTGTTTAAAGTCTAGGACCTAGCTGAATCCCGTGATCGGCAATCGGCCCTAAAAATAAATCTATTTCTTATTCTAAAAAAATATTTCTGTTTCAGGATCGAAGAGCCTGGAAAGGATCGGTGAGTTGAATAATGAAATTAGTTACGTATCTTGCATTATTTATTGATTCACAGTTTGGATTTTTGTTGATTGTGTCTGAATTTGAAAAGCTCAGAAAAATGTATAATACTACGAAACATATTTCTATCTAAATTTGGGAAAGGAACAGTTTTGGGCTTTGAGGCTGTTGTTCTGTTCCTCCCCAATCATCCATAGTTGAGAATTATATTGTAATCTATAAATAATAATATATAAATAAATAAATATGAGGGAGAGCAAAAGTTAATGGCTTGTAGAGCAGAAAGGAACTGAAAAACAAATCAGAGTGATAAACCTATAGATTTGGAAATATGAGTGGAAACTTGGACAAAAAGAATAAAGATGACGAAGAGAGAAGAAGTAGGAGAAGGAGAAGGAGAAGAAAAGAAGAAGAAGAAGAAGAAAAAAGATCAAGAAGCAGAAGAAGAAAAGAAGACAAGCACTGAGGAGTTGAAGACATAACAAATTGATGAAACTGTAATTGGAAAATTTTGGAATTTGGTCGAAAACGTGTGAAGAGGGAGAAAAGCTAGGTACTGATCATGAAAGAAAAAGAAGGAGAGGAAAGAAGAAGAAGAAGAGAAGAAGAAGAAGAAGAAGAAGAAGAAGAAGAAGAAGAAGAAGAAGGAAAGGATCATGAAGGAGAACAATAAAAGGCAAGTCAAATTGCCAAAAACAGATTGATGAAACTGTAATTGGAAAATTTTGGAATTTGGTCGAAAACGTGTGAAGAGGGAGAAAAACTAGGTGAGACTGATCATGAAAAGAAAACGACGAACGAAGAAAAGAAGAAGAAGAAGAAGCAGAGAAGAAGAAGAAGAAGAAGAAGAAGAAGAGAGAAAGAAGAAGAATAAAAGAAGAAGAAGAAGAAGAAGAAGAAGAAGAAGAAAAGAAGAAGAAGAAGAAGAAGAAGAAGAAGCAGGAATGACATCAGTTGGTAGAAGAGTGGGAAGAGTTTGGTTGATCACGTCCAAAGAAGGTGATTCCACGTGCAAATCAAATTAGGGCGGAATCCTGGCGAAACAACGGCAGACTTTGAACATGTCCTGAATAAAAATGCCATCACACTGCCCTTCTGTCTTTCGTCCCCGTTTATATTTACCCTGTATTTTTTAGTTTCCATTGTTTTTTTACTGTCTCTTGTCTCTGTTTGTATTTTAGTTTCGACTGTTAACAGGTTTTCTCTCTTTATTTTCGGGCGATATTCATTTTGTCAAGATCCCAATGTGTCCCATGAATGGAATTTGTACATTTGAATACATACCATGAAATTGTATTAATGCGTCAAACAAAATAATCCTATCTTGTACGTGCATGAGCCATATTTTTCCTTTATTATAGTATAGACATAGAGAAACAATAGCATAAGTAGATATCCCATGGTATAGGGCGTTTATGTCGCAACTTTTACTGTTATCTCAAGCCGATTACTGTCGATTGTTGTCGATTTTTACTGTTTTGAAAGTAAGAGTGTGTGAAATGCACAATATGAGAGACTACCAGCGTCATAAAGCTTCACGGGAAAGAACTACGGACAATAGGCTTGAGATAACAGTAAAGTTGCTATACCATGGGATATCTACTTATGCTATTGTTTCTCTATGGTGTAGATAAGTTCTTCAATTGGTGTTGACCTAATAAAGTGACCGAACTCAATCTTGTTTGGAAACCTTCCTTAACTTAATGCCAACCTGACAAAATTGGACTGGTTATTAATTTTGTTGCCAATTTAAACCATCTGTTTCGAATAGGTACTAGTAGTATCTCTAGATTATAGATCTATATAACATACAGTATTCATTCATGTCCCATGAATGAAATTTAAACATTGATTCTGAAAAATCTATAAGGAAAATTGAAATTTGGGTCCGAGGTGCACGAGAATGATATTTTAATCTATGTGCAAAATTTTGAGATCTAAATCATTCCCGTTTTTCTGGTATGCAATCCACAAGTTGACATGTTTTGATGCGAACAAACAAAACCCTACTCTCTCTTATTATATAGAAGATACTAGCAAGTAAACCATGTTCTGTGGGTCTATTTAAAACTTGACAAACTGAAAACTTGACGAGTGGAAACTTCGAGAGTTATGAATAGGCCCATAACCATCCTCGGTAAATTAAGAATCTGTATGAAAAATTTCAAGTTAATTAGTTGAGTAGTTGAGACGTGATGTTGCGTCAAACATAATTCTCCTATCACGTACGTGTATAAGCCACTTCTTTCCTTTATCATTGACCTAGCGAAGTGAGGTCTAAGATTCAAGTCGACGGTTTGGAATTCCTCTTAATGTTTAAATGTTTGGATGTTTATATGTTGCGCATTTACGGCGAAACGCGGTGATAGATTTTCATGAAATTTGACAGGTATGTTCCTTTTTAAAATGCGCGTCGACGTATATACAAGATTTTTGAAAATTTTGAATTTCAAGGATAATATTTGAAATTTGGGCTTCGGGGTGCACGAGATTGATATTTTCAGAATCTATGTGCAGAATTTGGAGATCCAATTCTTCCCATTTTTCCAGTATGCATCCAAGTAACATGTTTGATGTGAACTAACACAACCCTACTCTTTCTCTCATTATATAGTTATGAAATAAAGTTTAACTCACCTGTACAGTGATATTTAGTATCCACATGAAGTCGGCCATTATATATGTACACATCAGGTTGGTGTGGATTGTATTCCGCAGACATCTCAAATCCCTGTCAAAAAAACAGACAAAAACTGTTGAAATTTTGAAGAAATTGAGTTAAAACAGTGTAAAAATATTCTCATAAAATCAGTCTTGTTTGAAAAATTCAGTTCAAAGCATTAGAAAATGGAAAACAATCATCCAATATACTCACAAAGAGGTATATAGTGTGGTCCACGTTATAATGATAGTGAATAAAGCAGTGAATAAAGATAGAAGAATAGCGATGCCGATTCTCTGTATCAACCAATTATATTTCTACACTGTCAAAACATAATTGTCATCGTTGTGGACCTAGAAAAGAATAGTACCACCGGCTTTGTGGAATGATAGACAAGAATAGCAACACCAATGTTGATAAATACTGCCATTTTAACGTGGACCTCACTATAGAACAAGAACAACCACAATATGACAGTATCACCACAATATGATACAGTATCATCTCAACTTGATACACACACTATGAATTGATACATTCGCTATCTGCTTTGTGGAATGATAGACAAGGATAGCAACACCAATGTTAATCAAATACTGTCATTATAACGTGGACCTCACTATAGTGAGATCCAAGTTGAAAGGTAGTTGAAATTTTATAATTTTTCAGGGAAGTCTTGAGAAATTGAGAATATGCCTAATAACCATCCTCGGTGAATCAAGAATGTATATGCAAAATTTGAAGTTAATGAGTTGAGTAGTTGAGACGTGATGATGCGTCA
>NW_024088968.1:0-5212 GCF_014356525.2 Nilaparvata lugens | reverse complement strand
AATCTTTTTTAAAGTTTATCAGAATATGATCTATACATGAAGCGCTATTATTTCCAATACGAGTTGCCTTCTTTATACAATGTAGGAATCCATATTCACTGAGTAGATTATCATAGTCTTCCAGTTGCCTGTGCTGATTTGGTTTTTTTGTGTTGATGTTCAAATCTCCTAGAACGATGTGAAAATGCTTTCCATTATCATCCAAAATCTGCCTCAGATCAATGAGAAATTCTGTTAAGTCCAAGTGTGATGGAGATCTATATAACGCTGTTATAACAAAAGTATCTTTCCCAATTTTTAAATGGATATTAAAACAGTTGGCTTGCCTAACTGCAATTTCTTTTATTTCGACAGAGTAGTCGGATTTGACATAGATTATTACTCCATCATTCTGTAGAATACTGTTTTCTGTTTTGTGGCAGGTATAATTATTAATTGATTTCAAGGAAACACCACCAGCAATCCAGCATTCCGTTAAGACTATCACGTCGAAATCCACGATCAGGTCTTCCAGTTGAATAAGAAATTCTTCAAAATTTTTATTGTAGCTTCTGATGTTGAAATTGATGATTTTCAAGTTGAAAGGTTGGATTGTATTGTTGACATCTTGTGAATTTGGAATCGAAAAGTCTTCAATGTCTAATAAATCCAAATCCTCCATCAAATCAGCCATTTTTGTTTTTGTGTTTATAATTATTTGTGTGCCAATTGTAGATATCCTTGTCCTCAACTGATTGTATTTTTTGAGTTAATGACAGCATGAGATCTTGCTCTCCAACTGTTAAATATCTGAATGAGTTGGTATGCCTACTAAGTGCTACTATTATGTGCTGAATGCTATTGTAAATCTTGAGTGGTTTAGTATTTTTCCTCACTAGGATAACATCTCTAAACGTTAAACCCTGAGCTTCATGTATAGTTAGTATTGTTAATGAGCCAGCGGGAGCCTTGTTTTTAACAGCTTCCAGTACCATTTGTTTTTCTGATTGCGTGAATGTGAGGATTAAAGTTTGTGGTTGTAGGTTGTGAGGTTCTCCGTTAGTTATTGTTGGTTTAATTGATCGAATAATTTTATTTGTAGTGCAGATATCATTGTAGTAGTTAGACAACAAACAGCACACATCCATTGGACATCTGTTGGTTACTGATTGGTAAGAATCCGGATCCGCGAAAACAGAAATATTTTTCCAGACTGCTGGTAAACCACTTCTCTCGATGTAAGATATTTGTTTTGAGTCTCCAACCAGTACTATCTCGTCTGCGCCTGTCAGCTCAGAGACGAATCCCACGAAGCCGGCGTGCATAAGGACAGCTTCATCGATGAATACGCGCTTATATTTTTTGTGGCAGCCATTAATTAGAAACGACGTCACGGTTCTGTAATTTGAATTGATGATTGAGTTGAATTCATTTCCGTGTTTCTCCTGTATAGTTGATCTTATTCCTTTGATTGCGGCTCTTGTTTGAGTTAGTATGAGGTCTTCCATTGGTCGATGTTTATCAACAATTAGATGTGTTTTTCCGCTCCCTGGAACTCCATCAATCCATCTGATTCTTGGTATCTTGCATCGAGATATATCAATTTTCGAAACAGCATCCAACAGTTCCTCATTAAGCATCACTTGAGTGTCTCGACTAACCATAATATATTTTTCATTGGTTCTAAATCTGCGAGAACTGTTATCAAATGATACGTAAGCTCCGCCTCCCTCCATACTGAATCCCATTCTATATTTTGAAGTAGTTGGTAGAAGGAACATTTTCAATTCATTATCGTAAACATTCATACTCCTCAATTCAATTTCTCTGAAGACCGACGATGAAGCATGAAGATTTTCGGTTCGAAGTGTTAAAAGAGCTTCTTTGAAAATATCTGCGTTTATTTTATCATATTGCTGTAAAAGATTTTTCAATTCAATCATGCAATTTAGAAAGTTATGGTGCTTGCTATCTTCTGGTAGATAACCTCTTGGGCATACTTTTTCTTCTGGCCGATCTGGTTCTGGAATATTGAGAAAATTCATGCTGTTAGTGCCCCTATGATGAAATATATATTTCAAATGATTAGTTGATAAGATAAAACTGAGTAAATCAATTGAGGATAATTCTGCTAGCTGGCTGAATTCATCTATGCCTACGACAAGTGGATAATTCATTGATGCCCATTCATTTATTTCCAATAGCACTTTTTTAATTTCTTCTAGAGCATTATAATCATTTACTGGCAACAAGTAATTCCGAATTAATTGTTTACTGTCAGGCGTGTTGATTGTTTTCAGTAAGATCGCCGAGCATTTGTTTTGTAGACTAATTGGCTCAAGGCTACACCACTCCTCTAGCGTCAGCGATTTTGACTTTAGTACGTGCGAGAATCCATCTGAGACTCGAATCTTATTTTCTCCTACGTAAGCAAACGCTAAATTAATATCGGAATATTCACCGTAATTCTGAATTAATGATACTCTACTTTTTGACGTTTGTTTATTTACATGTAACTTACTTATCTTTTTTAGAGATTTTTCAATAGTCGACGGCTCTCTTCTATTGATGCTAGGCTTAATTAGAGTTTCTTTTTTCAATATCCTATTTTTCATTTTTTAAGCAATCCCATAGTTCGTTCTATCAATAACTTGTTGCAGTGCTCTTCTATAACATGGGCATTTTGCGTCATTGGCTTTATGATTAGCTGGCTTATTATTCTTTTTACAATTTACACAAGTTGGAATTTCCTTTTCGGAAGGGCAGTTTTTGGAATTATGTCCTATAACTGAACAGTGCCCGCAGACATCCTGTTCTTTTTTACAATGCTTCATCACGTGATTAAACCCATGGCACCGGAAGCATCTCTGAGCTACAGTATAGTCGCTGGCTTTGCAGCATGTAAAGTCGATAAACAGCTTTACCTTGTTAATTATCAGCTTCCTTATTTCAGGATCGCATTCAAACACCCAATGAAGGGTATCTTTATCTCTTGGGCCTAACTTGAATGATGGGACGCAGCCTTTGACAAAATCTTCTTTTTGGATTCCAGAGTTATAGAAATTCTTTTCATAGATGATCTCTGACAGCTCCTCTTTATTTAAATCTGATGGGACATCGTACAAGATTATCCTTGGCTTCTTGTTTGCAGGCTCCGTGATTTTTATCCCTCCTTTTTGTAAGCTTTTGTTTGTTAGTATTTTTTTCTTATCATCTAATGTATCCAGAACAATAAGAAGGCCGCCGCCTCGAACATTAACAGTTTTCTTCACTCTTATATTTTCTTTCTTTGGAATGTTTTCCTTCAGACTTTTCCTTATTTTTTCACTACTCTGCTTCTCGTTATCTCCTACCAATTCCAATTTTGTAGGTTTTAGAAGAAGTACATGCTCTTTAGGTTGGATTCTTCTTACGTTTCCTATTTTTTCTGCTGTTGATGCCTTCTTTGGTAACTTAATCACTTCAGCAAAACTGGGTGGTTTATTACTGATTTCCTGCATTTTTTTATTTAAGCTGACTATTGTTTCTTGTAACTTTGGCGCACCTGAATTGAGATTTTCTGTCAACTGACTGATAGTAATAGCCCTTGTTTCGATTCTAACGACAGATTCCGTTGTTTCAACTAACATCTCTGAAAATCTATCATAATCTACTCTTAAAAGTTTCTTTCTCTCATATTCAACTGCAGCCCATTTTTTAAAATCCAAGAGTTTATTATATAGTTCCTCAATATCCTTTTTGAATTCATTGGCCATAACTTCACTTATAGTATTCATATTATTACCTTTTTGCAGCTCCACCTCCTGGTCCTGTTTTTGTTGTTGAAACGCCTCTCCTTCTTCTTTCTCCTCCTCTTCTTCGTATTCTGGAATCACTCCATATGGTGGTTTTTTTGGTGATTGCATTTGTTGAAAAGACACCTCACTATAATGTTGATGGTACTACACTATATAGCTGATGTTAATCTAACACTATTCTATTGACCTACTTTTCACTGTTATTGAAAGCTACTCTACTCACTAATTTAGATGTTTACTGTATGACTGCTCGACTACGACTAACTGCTAACTACTATTTACGCTGATAAACTTTGTCAAGATCACAACCTCGTGGTGGCATCTATCGCCATTCTTCTAACAATTGGCTTCACCTCTTGAAACTCAAACTTTCAAGTTCATCATCTCTACCGTTTGGAAATCAATCTAAAAATTCCACAACTTGAAAGTCGGATTATTCGTTTGGAATTCTACATGCTACTGCTCACATTTCCACTGGGGGATTTGCCTGCTGTGGTGGACGCTTCCATTCTTGTCATCTCATGGCCACATCACATCGTCGCTTGCTGATGTCCTGTTCTTTTGGGTACTGCGGATTCCTTGCCTGTCTGCCTGGCTGCATCTCTTCTTCAAAATCTTATTCAGGTTACGTAAATCGTTCTATTCAATTTTCATTTACGCATGTATTACATAATTGTTCATAAAATGCTACAGCGTTTTGATAATGGACCACGCTCTCTATTTCTAAGTCAAACAGTTTTATGTGCATTTATACAATTTTTGTAGCTATCATTCAACTTTTTTCGGCAATTAAAAGCATTTAATTGTCCATACCTTTGGTAATTGAGCCTATTTTCATGAATTCAATATATTACAGTGCATGTCTCATTGAGAGCACTGTCCTACATAATGTCAAGGTTATAATATGTACTTCATTCAATTTTGATAGCTACCCTTGGCTTTACAAGCGTATTAATATCGACCAAGATATTCAATTTTGTTGATAGCTACCCTTGGCTTTACAAGCGTACTAATGTCGACCAAGACATGCAATTTTTAATAGCTACCCTTAGCTCTTAAGTGTCATTTTAAGGCCACTGACGCCTATTAATTGTTCTATTGATGTCTATCTTGACATTCAATTCACTGAGGCCACCGACGCCTATTAATTGTTCTATTGATGTCTATCTTGACATTCAATTCATTGAAGGCCTATGTCGCCTGTATTTAACTTGGACAATCTTTACATTGTATTTAATAGCTACCCTTAGCTCCCAAGTGTCATTTTAAGGCCACTGACACCTATTAATTGTTCTATTGAT
The DNA here is from genome assembly GCF_014356525.2 of Nilaparvata lugens. Taxonomy (NCBI): domain Eukaryota; kingdom Metazoa; phylum Arthropoda; class Insecta; order Hemiptera; family Delphacidae; genus Nilaparvata; species Nilaparvata lugens. The sequence goes on along the minus strand of NW_024088968.1, from coordinate 135 downwards.
GTCTATCTTGACATTCAATTCACTGAGGCCACCGACGCCTATTAATTGTTCAATTGATGTCTAACTTGACATTTAATTTACTGAAGGCCTATGCCGCCTATATTAATGTATTCTATTTGTTGAGCACTATCTACA
>NW_024088967.1:0-4191 GCF_014356525.2 Nilaparvata lugens | reverse complement strand
TTCAATTGATGTCTAACTTGACATTTAATTTACTGAAGGCCTATGCCGCCTATATTAATGTATTCTATTTGTTGAGCACTATCTACAGCTCATTGTCATTTGTCAGATTGTCTTTTAACAATGTATAATTATTAATTAATTAAAAAAATCAAGAATCGTTAAATTGAAATTATCGAAAAAAATAATTCATTGATTAATAAAATCCCACACACAAGTCTAAGACTCATGTGGGACTATTTCCTTTGTTGTTGTGTCGGTGCAAGTTATTTATTTCGTACAGGTTAATGGGCTGGTTGTTTTGGGCCATCGGTTGGTGGCTGTGTCGTTGTTGTTTGTTATTGAATAATTTTCAGTATAGTGGGCATGTTTGCGATGCAGTCGTCGTCCGATGGCTCGGAATTTTGAATAACAGAATTGCAAGTTTTGTTAATTTTTTTCAAGACTTGCAAACTTTTTATGGCTTAGCAATAATATCCAGGTCAATAATGCAATACATCTTTGTGAATTAATAGGCCTATTTATTCCTTAATACTAAAAGCATATATCTATGTATTCTTGTGCACTGTAAGTTATATGACAATAAAGAATTATTGAATTGAATTGAAAAAAAAAATAAAATATAGGCTAATTGATTATTCTAAACAAGAATGAACAGTTTAATATTACATCAATAAACCTATATCAGCTACCTCCCCGTGCCGTGACTGGGTAATATGCGCGCCTTGTATGTGGTAGCCCTCCTGAAACCCTGATTCGCCGTTACCCGTTACAACCATGGTAGACTCAGTAGTAACCATCGACAGTTGATAAGGCAGACATTTGATAAGGCAGACAAACGTGTCTGAACATGTCTTGTCTTGTCTTGACTAACTGGATCAAACACGTATAGTCACAATACTTCACATATTTGCTTATGAAGACATGTTTAATTGCAATATGTGAGTTGTGTCACAAGCAGCCATGTGAAGTATTCTGACTAAACGTGTCTGATCCTGTCTTGTCTTGACTAAATGGTGTGCTCCTAGCCTAATACTCTGTATAATAAGAGAGAGTAGGGTTGTGCTTGTTCGCATCAAAACATGCCAACTTGTGGATTGCATACCGGAAAAACGGGAATGATTTAGATCTCCAAATTTGTTACATATACTTATTACTCTCAGGGCCATCTATATCTAAGTTGATATTTGGCCGCACCAACAAACTGTCTCTAAGTAGTGCGCTCCTCAGAATCTCTCTGTCGCTCCAAGTCTGTCCATGTCAGTCTAGACCTGTTGCCACCATCTCTGTCTATGTCTCCCACGGGGTCTTCTTCCTAGAGGGTTGAGTGTTGAAACTTGTTTAGTAGGGGTAAAGTGAGAATACTGCCCCAAAGCTGGCTCAAACCTGCCCCAAACCTGCCCCAAAGCTGCCCCCAAATCTACCCCAAATCTGATTCTTGGTTCTAACCTTGCCCAATCCAATGTAATCTGATCTAACCTAACCTAGCCATACCCCTAATCTCACAATAAACCTCAAATGAAGATTTCCCACTTTTTTGGAAAAAAAAAACTAGATCCAGCTTTTTTTTATTTCTTGAATAACTAAGAAACCGTTAATTTTACAAAAAATCTACAAAAGTAACTTTTTCCAGTAAATCTAATAACGAATCCATTGACACCCCATTTGTCAAGATTGAACAGAAAATAAGGATCTCATAGATCCAGCTTTTTTTTATTTCTTGAATAACTAAGAAACCGTTAATTTTACAAAAAATCTACAAGAGTAACTTTTTCCAGTAAATCTAATAACAAATCCATTGACACCCCATTTGTTAAGATTGAACAGAAAATAAGGATCTCATGGGAAAACTAGATCCAGCTTTTTTCAATAACTAAGAAACCATCAATTTTACAAAAATTTACAAGAATAACTTTTTCCAGTAAATCTAATAACGAATCCATTGACACCCCATTTGTCAAGATTGAACAGAAAAAGTAGATCCAATTTCTTGAATAACTAAGAATAATTTTTTTCAGTAAATCCATTATTTGTCAAGGGATCCTAACTCTGAAACTGAGCACACAATAATATGTTTATGTTGAGACCTTGCTTAAACCTCAGCACTAAACCCCCCCCCACAGGGGGGGGGTTGGGGGGGGCTTGACCCTCTGCCTTTAACCTGAACTACTTGAAAACTCACCTCAGGTTGTATTAAACATTATTAAAAAATAGATCATGAGTGTTGATAAATTGGTCGATATTTGTATGATAAAGATAATAATAGAGATATAATTGATATCAAAAATTTATTCAGAATTTTTCCATTGTTTACAATGTATACCATTAGCTGCAACTTTCATACCAAACATCAATCTCAATAATGAAAAAGAATGGAAGTATATGACTGATCCAAACTTAATCCAACAATTCTCACTTTCTTCTGGAATCTCTTTTAAAGAATGGTATGAAAAAAATGTAATAAATATAGGTGAAAAATCTTAGGTTTAGGTGAGTACACCAGAAAGAAATTGTAGATGTAGGTGAGTACACAGAAAAAAATGTAGGTTTGGTTACCCAGACCAAGAACATTATTCAACTTTAATGAAAAATCTAAGCTCATATGGATAGCACAGTCAGTATTTCGCTTTGAAAGAAGCTGATAAATTGAATAATAATATAAAATGCTTTAAAATTAAATTTGAAGAAAATGGTTGAGATCAAGAACAATTCTACAAATCAATGGGATGATACTGAAGGTAAAATATTGATACATTTGTAGATAATACTTTTGATTTGAATATTGTCTAGTTCTTTGTTATTTTATAGAAGATTTATAATACTTTTTTACTGTTCCACTCAGTGGTGTATATTCAAACTCATTATCATAGAGGATTAAACAGTAGGCACTGGGTTTTTCTGAGAAATTATTTGTTGTTTCCAATGTCAACTTTATGTCTATTGCACCAGATTTCAATAGTTCATTTTGCTTACTACAGTCTATAACAACCAATGGTGCATATTCATCAAATGTTTTATACTCAATTGATGTACTGCTGTTATAAGGATAGTATTCATTTTGGAATTCAGAGAACATGTGATACAATAAATGTTTATTACCAACAATATTTTCATAGGGAATGATTGAGCATTTAAATAGAGATTAACATGTTCAGATTACAAAAATCGAAATGTGACCTGTTAGCAGTTATAACATTTTTTCTATTCTTTTGAAATCAAGAATAATGAATCTAGGTTCAATATGTTTGAAGTTGTCTTAAATGTCCATTGAAGATTGGTAGTTTCAGGTAATTGTGGAAATTCATGCAATTCCCATGATCTGAATGGAATGGTAATGGTATATCACTATGTGTTAAACTCAGCAGATCAAGACGAACAGTGTCAGAAGCATGTATATAGGGTACTTTCCATTGTAGTTTTGTAATATCATTTTCACCGATTTTGCTGTCTCTGATTCAATACAATTTAAGTCTGATGATGATCTTAATAGAACAATTTCCTGACGAACATTTAATAGAACTTTTCTATTAATGTTCGTCAGGAAATTGTTCTATTAAGATCATCATCAGACTTAAAATTGATTGAATCAGAGACAGCAAAATCGGTGAAAATTGATATTACAAAACTACAATGGAAAGTACCCTATATACATGCTTCTGACACTGTTCGTCTTGATCTGCTGAGTTTAACACATAGTGATATACCAATTACCATTCCATTCAGATCATGGGAATTGCATGAATTCCACAATTACCTGAAACTACCAATCTTCAATGGACAGTTAAGACAACTTCAAACATATTGAAACCTAGATTCATTATTCTTGGATTTCAAAAGAATAGGAAAAATGTTATAACTGCTAACAGGTCACATTTCGATTTTGTAATCTGAACAATGTTGTTCTCTATTTAAATGCTCAATCATTCCCTATGAAAATATTGTTGGTAATAAACATTTATTGTATCACATGTTCTCTGAATTCAAAATGAATACTATCCTTATAACAGCAGTACATCAATTGAGTATAAAACATTTGATGAATATGCACCATGGTTGTTATAGACTGTAGTAAGCAAAATGAACTATTGAAATCTGGGTGCAATAGACATAAAGTTGACATTGGAAACAACAAATAATTTCTCAGAAAAACCAGTGCCTACTGTTTAATCCTCTATGATAATGAGTTTGAATATA